>NW_007246230.1:314937-334749 GCF_000164805.1 Carlito syrichta | reverse complement strand
CCGGTGGGGAGGGTCTGGGCATGGAGGTCGAGGGGCTCCAGGGGGGCTGCACGGGGATGTCAGGAGGCGGTTAGAGACACCAATGAATGGTAGGTGGGCTAGGCTAGCCTTGGGATTTGGTGGTGATGGGGAGGCGATGGGGCCCCTGGAGATCTGGAGGGGCTCTCAGGGGTTCTGGGGGGCTGTCAGCGGGGCGGGTTGGGCTCCGTGTAGGTCTGGGCAAACCCATCCCTCAACACTGCTTCCCCCGGTTTCTCTTCTAGATGCCACTACTGGAGGTGGTGGCCACAGCCTCCGGGGGACGTGGGGGTGCCGACCTGAGACCCCAGGTTCCTCTTCCTTGTCCTCTCCCATCTGTACTGGCCAGGCTGTAGCTGACTCTCAAGACTCTAGCTGCCACCCAGAGTGCAGATGAAGATAAAGTCTCCACACAGAGGCGGCGGATTTGGGGCGTGGTGGCTGCTCCTTGTTGGCGTTGTGTGCCCATCTTCCATTTTCACGATTTTGTGTCTTTCTGCGTGGATTGTCCGAGGACTTGCCTCCTCAAAGTGTCCCGCTTCGCTGCTGGCCAGTGTTCTTGGGTGGTATGCTGTTCCTGTGATTCATGCGTGGCTCTAAAGGTAAAGTAGGTAAATTTCCATTGTTGAGAGTGTAAGCTTGATTGTCCAAGTTGGACTAGTAATTTAAAAATGGATGCTTTTTAGAGATGCAGTAATCTGTTTTGCTGAGACCTCTGAGATGTGTTGGAAATATGTTGAGAAGCATGATTATCTTGCCCAATTTTACTCTGGGTGGAAATATGGAAGTGTGTAACTGCAGAGGAGTTACATTATCTCATTGGTCTTGAGAAACAGCATTTGAAAGTCCTAATGTTTTTGTTTGGTGGTGCGGAAAAATCTCTTTTGAGCCTTTTTCTCTTTTAGTTTATAGATATAAGAAATGTGTATCCATTCTGTCAGTGAGACAAGGATATTATGGCCAGATGCAGTGGTTAGTATCTGTATTTCCCGTACTTTGAGAGGCAGAGGCGAAGGGATGGTCTGAACTCAGGGGTTTGAGACTAGCCGGCAACTTGATGAGACCTCATATCGACAGTAAAATTTTAAAAATTAGCCAGATATGGTGGTGCATGCCTGTATCTACAGCTACTTGGAAGACTGTGTCAGGATCACCTGAGCCCAGCATGTCAAGGCTGCGGTGGCCGTGAGCATGCCACTGCACTCCAGTCTGGGTGACAGAGTGAGACTCCAACTCAAAAAAAAAAGTACATTCATGTGCCTGTTTCTTGGTAGAAACCTCATAAATAACATCTAAAATTCAATGTACGTTTGTGAGCTTGTTTTCTGAATGCTGCCAGATTTAAGAGAGTAGCCTAAATAGGTGGATTCTTAAGTGTTGCTTTTGTTTCTGATATCTTAGGAAGAAAAACATGATAATAAATAAAGCAGATTCTAATTATTTCCTGAGGTGGGTGTTATTGCGAAATAAGAGCCTCACACATGCTTGTGTCTGACTGTGTCCCTGTATTTTGTGGCCAAAGACAAATGATATAGCCTCACAGAAAAAGATTATACAATCCTTAAAAACTTGTGAGGTTTGTATCCCATTATTTTTGACCACCAAGAGACTATTTTTTTCAGTTCCTCACTGCCATAATCATGTTTTATCCTTTCTCTTACTTAAACATTTTAAAGAACCTGAATATAGCCTAGAAATTTTCAAAAGCAATTGACTCTTAAAATACATAGATTGGGACTGTGTCTTTTTATTGCTCACATCTTTCTTTGTCATGGTATAGTATTAATAGCTTGGTGGTATAAAACAAACCTGAGTTCAAGTCTTGTCTTGAGTAACTTGACTTGAATCACTTAAAGCTATGTGGCTTTAGGCAAATTACCTTTAGAGCCTCTATTCCATCTACAAATTGGAGTTGATAATGTTCACCTCTTGGAGTTCAGGGATTAGATGAACTTTTACTCTTGGGAGGAAAGAAGGATAGTTTCAGAACTTGGGTTGTAGAGCCAGGTAGCCTGATTGGAGTGAGGGATTCAACAAAATTGCTTGGCCTGATGCAGATTATCAATGCTTTCTGGGCTTCGGGGCTTCGGGGCTTAAAATAAGAATAATGATACAACACACCTTACCAGGTTGTAAGCATTCGGAATAGTATGTGGCATGGTAAGCTCAGTAAATGTTAATTGTAAGTGGCCTGGTCCACTTTTTGGTGTATAGTAAATTGCCATTTGGCATTGATGTTGTCACTGCAGGTGAATGTTAGAAGGGGACCAGAAAGTGTTAGCACTTTTAAGCCTGCAGAAAAAGGACTCTACCAAGCTGCCCACGGCCAGTATGGAAAAGAGATAGACTTGAATATGAATCCTGATGACTAATTTTTTCTTCTTCTAGTGATCTGAAAAGATGCCATTCTTTTAAGCTTTCTCAGCTTCCAAGTTTTCTCATCTGTCAGTGGGATAATGCCCTCGTGAAGGGTTTATGTAATACATGAAGCCTGGTGTGCAGAGTGGCTAGAAAGGTGGGTGATGCACAGTTGGCCTACATTGAGCTATGGAGAGATGCTAATGTGACAACCCTTTCTTCAGTGGGTGTGCAGGTAGGCCTGCTGTCCATGTGGACAGCGTAGAGTGACGGTGGCTTCCTAGAGCAACCGCATGCAGGCCCTCAGGTGGTGGGCCAGGCCTATTGTGGTGAGGGGCAGCAATGGCTTCATCCAACTGGTTCCCTTCAGCACTGGCTTCGATTCTTCTGGACCTCATTCCCAGGGCCCACTAAACTTGGTCAGCAAATCTTGATCAGTTTTTAGCTGTAGACTCCAGGATGCTCCATGAATACTTCCTGCCAGTGACTGGAGACATTTGAAGTGTTACTGTCCTGGAATATTAGGGACTGGTTGTAGACATCTATTTGTGATTTAGGATTTTATTCAGATCCTTTGTAATTCCTTTTTGCATATTTCTCACAAATCTGGAAAGGTCCTACTTAGAAATCTGAGATGCACAAGTAAATGATTCTGTTTTGATTTTTATTTATTTATTTTGTATTTGTGTAATTTATTTATATATTTGAGTTAGGGTCTCACTCCTAGGCTTTGGAGTGCAGTGGCATGATCAGGGCTAACTACAGCCTCAACCTCCTGGACCTAGGTGATCATCTGCCTCATATTCTCAGTAGCTAGGAGTACAGGTGTTCACCACCACACTGAATTAATTTTTTGATTTTTGTGTAGAGACCAGTCATACTATGTTACGCAGGCTGGTCTCAAGTGATCCTCCCTTCTGAGCCTCCCAGAATGCTGGGATTCGAGGCATGAGCCACTGTACCTGGCCTTCTTTTCTGATTTTTAACAATTAATTGTTTGCATGTTTAAAGGGATGATTTACCAGAAAAGATATTTGTAGCTGGAGCATTTTGCAAATAATTTTTTCTTTGCATTAATGATGTATTCTTTGGAATAAATTTGGAATTTCTGTGGAAAATCCAGTTTAATTTAATGCATATGAAACTTTGTATGCTTTTTGGTTTTTGTTTTTTGAGCCAAAGTCTACTCTGTCACCTAGGCTGGAGTGCAGTAGAACGCTTATGACCACCTCAGTGGCATGCTCGTAACCACTGCAGCCTTGACCTGCTAGGCTCAGGTGATCCTCCTGCCTCTGCCTTCCAAAGTGTTGGGATTATAGGTATAAGCCACCACACCTGGCTGATATAGCCTTAAATGTTTTACTAGTGGATAGGAATGTAATTATTTTCAGGATTTCAGGATGTGGTTCATTTACTATTATAGGCAGAACTAATAGGTCTAAAAAATAATTCCTAATCTTTTGGGTGGTATTTGAAAACGTTAATATTTGTGTTTATACTTTTAAAAAGTTTTTAATTCGATTGCAAATAGTTAATGGCCTAGGATTTTTTTTTTTTTTTAATTGGAGTCTCACTCTGTCACCCAGACTGGAGTGCAGTGGCCGCTCCTGGCCACCGCAGCCTCGACCTGCTGGGCTCCGCGATCCTTCCGCCTCAGCCTTCCAAGTAGCTGGAACTACAGGCGCACGCTACCACGCCCAGCTAAATTTTTGATTGATTGTAGAGATGAGGTGTCACCAAGTTGCCCAGGCAGGTCTCGAACCCGTGGGCTCAGGCAATCCACTCACCTCAGCCTCCCAAAGCGCAGGATTACAGGCTGAGCCACCGAGCCCGGCAGGATTTTTTTTAAAAGATTATGTTAGGGTACTTGGAGGGTAGCTGTAAGGAAAAAGGGATGAGACACCACCTTAATTGTATTTCTTTAACTGAATGTAGGAAACCAGGTTATAAAAAGATGTCATATTTTCAGCTGTAGAATATGTAATTTATTTTGTTTGCAGTTTTGTCGGTAAAATGCTATTCTTAATTTGGACCCCAGATAAGAGTTGAAACTAAAAGAGAATGGTGTAACAGCATTTTATAAAGTATAATAATTTAAGCCCAAGGAAGGATGCTGCAGAGATTATTTGTAATCAATAGCCTTCTGACAATTGAATCCCAACTCTGATTTATCTTCATGATCTTACCATTTGTTTAAAGTCAGTGGATTTCAACTCTGCTGAGACATTAAGAAACCACACAGTTTCCTAGGGAGCACAGTCCCTGGGGGCCCAAAGCTGATTTTCTTTTGGTATCTTGGTCACCTGTGATCTGTTTTACACGTTTTTGTTTTTTAAGGTGGAAAGAACACCATGATTTGATGGTACAATTAGTTGGGGTGAATTTTAAATTATAACGTTGCTGCATGTAATATCTTAAAATATCTTAAGGATAAGTTCAAGAGGTCTCCTCACATTTACTTCGTTAAAACACATTCTTTTTATAATGATTTCAGGCATCAGTTGTGACAGTTTTCTTTATTTTCACCTGGACAAGTTTGGTTGGTAAAGGACTGTAAAGTCAAAACTAGTAGAGTGAGTTCTGGGTTAATGACATCATTTCATACAGGAAAGTGTTTCTCAAAAAAGAAATCAGAATGAATTGAAACTTTTCCTCTGGATTTATATGGCTGGTGTTAATATGCATTTGTTAATACAGTTGACCTTTGCACAACTCTAGGGTTTAGGGTGCTGACCCTTCACACAGTCCAAAATCTCTGTATAATGTTTGACTCCTTGAAAACAATAACTCCTAGCAGCCTACTGTAGACTAGAAGCCTTACTGATAACATAAACCACCAATTAACACAAATTTTGTATGTTATATGTGTTGTATACTGTATTCTTATAATAAAGTAAGCTAGAGAAAAGAAAATATTATTTAGAAAAATCATAGAAAGAAAAAACATACTGTTCATTAAGAGGCAATGAATCATTATAAAGGTTTTCATCCTTACTGTCTTCTCGTTGAGTAGACCGAGGAAGAGGAGGGTTGGTTTTACAGTCTCAGGCATGGCAGAGACAGAAGAAAATCCACGTATAAGGGGGCCTGCACAGTTCAAACTCATTCAAAATTCAACTGTGTGCATCTTCTTTCATCAGGCTCTAAATTACTATTGTCAAAGATATATCTTTGAATTACAAGTAAATTCCACACACTGTTAAGTTAGCTTAGACCAAACTTATGATGCAGTTGGAAAATGTTAAAAAACTACCTTTGGTTATAGGCAGAAAGATGGTAATAGCCAGGGTCCGATGCATCACCTTAGGATGACTAACACTGGGAGTCTGATTCAGTTTCAGTCGCATTAGAGAATGTGTATACTGGAATTATTTAATATTCCTGTTAATTATATTAGCTTGCTTAAGTATGGCCTTTAGGCATGACATGTGGTCACTTTAAGAACATACTGCCCTAAACCTGTGTCCCACAGGAGGAGATACAGCAGTTTAATATGACATTGAAGCATCCTTGTAGAAATCATTTATTTATTTACTCAAAACATAACCTGATAAAGTTGTAAAAAGAGAAACTGGAATACTAACTCTATTTGCCCCTGTGTTTTGTTGTTTGATGTTTAGCCCTTTATGGGAAACCTAAAATAACTGAAGTGGATATATTTAGGATGTCACTCATCATACTTTCTTTGAACATTGTTTTTTTTAAAACGTGAGGTATAAGTTAAAAGTTTTGGTTAGGTTGTGAATTTCAGAAATTTATCTTGGTTATGGCGTCTTGAAGTTAAAAAGGATAAAGCATTTCATAAGGACCATTAACGTTCTATTCTCTGCCTGTGCGCAAGATCAACTTTAAAACAAGTCTTGGATTCCCTCTCGTCTTAAATCAGGTTCTTTTTCATTTGTAGTATAAATAAATTCGTCTCTTGATGCTGTGATTTTATTTATGCCATATATGAAAATATATATAATCCCTTTGCATGTGGCTATTTTGCTAGATTTTGCTTGGGCATCTCACCATCTGGATTTCATCATCGGGGCGGAAGTACTTGTTGGCTTAAGGTTTCTGTGGGAGTTGCACGTGGTGTGCTCTGTTGACTGTTGGCTGTCTGTTCCCTTGGAGTGGGCAAAAGCAGTTCATGGCACAAATGACAGAAATAGCATGTGTGCCACTTTGTGCTGGCATGTAAACTTAACTCTTCTGTGTCCTTTTCTTAATGCTTTTTGGGGTTACTGTTTACTGAGAGTAAATGTCTGGCTTACAAAATAAAAACTAGTATCTCTGATCAGATGGGAAATACCGGCTTTATTCTCCACCCCAGAGAAAGAAGATGTGGTCCTTGCTGACTACTTGGAGGTCCCCACCATAGAAGCCGGTCATTCAGTTACTGTATCTTGATATATACCCCTGATTTATGTGAGGGACAAAGAGTGATTCATTCCATCTGATTCTTCTGTTAGAAGGCAATAAGAAGAGGTAGGTATGTATCTGTATTAAAGTGTTAGGTATGGATGAGAAAGACATTTTACTCTGAGGATAGCCCAGCAACGGGCCATGGGCAGTGACTAGATACAAGGGATGACTGCAAAGGTTGAATGAAAATGAGGACAAGATGTCAAACCACCAAAAGCTGTGAGAGGGTGATGGCTGGCGGAGTGAGCTGACTGGGGGTGGACCAGAGGGAGTATGTAGGTCAGACTGTCATGGCGGGATCTTTTTTTTTTTTAGTTGGAGTCTCACTCCGTCACCCAGGCTAGAGTTCAGTGATGTAACACAGCCACTCCAGTGTCAACCAGCTGGGCTTCGGGATCCTTCTGCCTCAGCCTTCCAAGTAACCAGAAATACAGGGGTGCACTACCATGGCTAGCTAATTTTTTATTTTATTGTGGAGACAAGGTCTCACCAAATTGCCTGGGCTAGTCTTGAACCTGCAGGCTCAGGCAATCCACTCACATGGTGTGACCTTACAGGACTGTGTGGAGAGGTTTTAAATTAAACACCAGAGTTCAAAGTGAGCTCTTGAACGCGGAGACCTGTAGTTTGTCCCTTACTCAACTTGAGCAGAGCCTGGGGTATACCTATTTTTGATGGAATGAAAATGCTGACTTCTCCCTCTGGCTTAGTAGTTCATCTGGGGGTGATTTTGCCCCCAGGGGCATTTGGCAATGTCCAGAGACATTTTTGGTTGTCAAAGGGGAAGGGGGATGCTACTAGCATGTGGTGGGTAGAGACCAGGGATGCTGGTAAACATTCTGCAGTAAAACAGTACTCTCCCCTCAAGAATAATCTGTCCCCAAATGTCAGTGGGACCCAGACTGAGAAACACAGTTTTAACCAAAGGCAAGAAAGGGAACTCCTAAGCCTTGGTTTCCTCGCTTGTCAGGAGATGCTGATTCTCCACCAGGTTTGTGAGGGTGAGACAGGGTGAGGTGTGACAAGTGTTTTCCAGGAAAGAGCTGCCAGGCACATGCTTATCACCTCACCCTGCCTGACAAGCTATTTAGGGAAATCACTTTTGGTCTTTTAACTTTTACTTCAAGGCTTCACCTATTTTTTCTGATTGATGAGTGGGATGCCTAGGGACGTACGATAGCTTGTGTAATCTAATGCTTTCCTCTTTTTTTTTTTTGCATTGGAGTCTCACTTTGTCGCCCAGACTGGAGTGCAGTGGCCGCTCCCGGCCACCGCAGCCTCGACCTGCTGGGCTGCGGTGATCCTTCCGCCTCAGCCTTCCAAGTAGCTGGAACTACAGGTGTGCACTACCACACCCGGCTAATTTTTTGATTTACTGTAGAGATGAGGTCTCGCCAAGTTGCCCAGGCGTGTCTCGAACCCATGGGCTCAGGCAATCCACTCACCTTGGCCTCCCAAAGCACGGGATTATAGGCTGAGCCACCAAGCCCAGCTTTTCTCATATTTTTATCAAATTATGATTTTTAGTGTACTTTGGTTTGGGTTTTTAGTGTTTGATGATTTAGTGTTTATCAGACAAAAATGTTGAAAACTAGATTGAAAGATTTAGCTGCTAATCAATAAAGTTAAACCCTCACTTTTATTTTTTTGGCCTGCAAATACATTGGCATGAATGTTACCACTAGTTCTTTCACTGATCTTAGGGACAGGACCACCTATGTTTTCTTTTTTTGGTAGAGATCTCAATATGTTGTCCAGGCTGGTTCAATTTCTAATAACATCCCCTTAGAGATGCATTCCAATTATAGACCTAGTGTTTAATGTTTACTTATAAGTAAGTAGTGTGTGCCATTTGCGTTTTAAAGGTAGTCAGTGGAAATTCTTTGCTGTTATCTTTTTCGGGAAAAAAATCTGGTTTTCTCTTAGTATACCGTAATTTCTCCATCTATAGAATGGGATTAATATAGGTAAAGGTACTTGAATTTAGTAAACTATTTCTTATGAATGTTTTTTATTAATTGCAGTTAGATTTAGAAATATTTTACTTGTCATTTTTTAAAATTTCATTTATTTGTTAGAAGAATTAACTTTTGAGAATAACCACTTAAAATGCAAAATAAGTAATAGAGTACATTTGTGTGCAGCATATAAATTCTTATTCAGCTTAAACCTATAGGATTCCAAGTTGGTATTGTTGATGAAATTTCATTGTATATGTTCATAAACCATCCAAGGGCTTCCCCAATTCCCATTGTGCCTGATCCCAGTGGGTCAGTATGCAGAGGGTGTGAGGATGCCCTGATCATGTCTTTGATTGTATAAGGGTTTGATTTGCTATAGCCTGTGCAAATAACCTCACCAGGTAACTGCATTGTGAAATGAGCATTGTTGGCCAAAGGGAGGTGCTAAGAGAACTAAACATAAAACCTCAGACTATAGCAGTCATAGAAGAAAACAGGAAAACCTTTGTGCATATCAGAGTAGGCAATGAATTCTTGACCAAGTCCCCAAAAGCAAATGCCATGAAAGCTAGGATAAGTGGAACCTCATCAAACTGAAAAACTTTTGCACAGCAAAAGAAACCATCAAGAGGGTCAAGAGACAACCCACTGAATGGAAAAAATTATTTACAAGGTTGGGTGCCGTGGCTCATCCTATAATCCCAGCACTTTGTGAGCTGAGGTGAAAGGATTTTCTGAGCCCACAGGTTTAAGACCAGCCTGGGCAACTTGGCAAGACTTCATCTCCACAATAAATCAAAAAAGTTATGTTTATAGCCATACTATTCACACTAGCAAAAACATGGAACCAAACCTATTGCCCACCAAAAGTGGACTGGATAAAGAAAATGTGGTATACACAACTGAGTATTATGCACCCATAAAGAATGAAATCATGAACTTTGCAGCAACTTGAAAGCAGTTGGAGACCATCATATGAAGTGAATTATCACAGAAATCAAGAACTGAATACTGCATGTTCTCAGCCATAAGTGGGCCTGAACACTAGTCACATTAGCACAAGGATGGGATTGGCAGTCAGTGGGCACTGCTAGGGGTTGGAGGGAGGGAGGAAGGTCAGGGGCACATGACAGCACAAAGGATACCTGGTCCACTACCGGGGGTGTGGGGTGGTGGGGAGTGAGGGCCAGTTAAAAGCCCAGACTTAGCCTGTGTGCAGCCTACTTATGGAGTTAGTGCTCCCGTGTTCTCCACAACTCTGTAATAAATAAATACATTTTTTTAAAGAGTCATAAAAATGCTTATTTCCTTGAGATTAACGAGAAACCTACTGAATCTGTAGAAAGAACTCCAAATTCTTTTAAAAATATTTATTTTTACTATGGGACATATGTTCTTGCATGGAAATATTCAGCCTTGTAAAGATATCAGTGTTCCAAAAATTAATTCTTAAGTTTAATGAAATTCCAATAAAAAAATTCTAGTAGAATTTTATCAGGGATGGGATGATGGGAACAGACATTGTGATTTTATTTTTTCTTTTATGTTCCGAATAAAAAGTTTTCTTTGGGTGTAGAAAATTTTATGATACAATAAATAGGAAAAGAAGCCAGAGACATATTTTTTCTTTTTAAAATAACTTAAATATTTAAATGTTTTAATTATTTAATTTTATGTATTTGATTATATATGATTGTATATAATTAAATATTTAATTATATATGATTATATGGGGTACATGCGATATTTTGTTACAAGCATAGAGTGTGTAATGATAAAATCATAGTAATTGGAATATACATCACCTCAAGCATTTATCATTTATATGTGTTAGGAACATTCTAGTTCTCTTTTAGTTATTTCGAATATATAATAAATTATTGTTAACTATAGCGTCCTATTTTGCTACTGAACACTATATCTTATTTCTTCTACCTCTGTTTTTGTGCCCATTCTTTTATTTAAAATTCATTTTTTATTTCAGTAGCTTTGGGGGCTACAAATAGTTTTTTTTGTTTGTTTTTTTGGGGAGTTTTTTTTGAGTTGGAGTCTCACTCTGTCACCCAGACTGTAGTGCGTGGCCACTCCCGGCCACCGCAGCCTCGACCTGCTGGGCTCTGGCGATCCTTCCGCCTCAGCCTTCCGAGTAGCCGGAATTACAGGCACGCCCTACCATGCCCGGCTTTTTTTTTTTTTTTTTTTGGTTTTTATTGTCGAGATGAGGTCTCGCCAAGTTGCCCAGGCGGATCTCGAACTCACGGGCTCAGGCAATCCACTCACCTCAGCCTCCTAAAGCGTGGGATTATAGGCTGAGCCACTGAACCCAGCTTACAGATAGTTTTTGGTCTGGGCGTTAGGTACCCACCACCCCCACCTGTGAACACTGCACCTGATAGGTGACTTTTCGTCCCTCCAGCCCTTCCCCCTTTCCCTTCTGAGTCTCCAGTGTTCATTATACCATTTTCCATGTCTTTGCATATCGCATACCCTTAGTTTAATTTCCACTTATAAGTGAGAAATACGGTGTTTGGTTTTCTGTTCCTGAGTTAGTTCACTTAGGATAATTTTCTCCAATTCCATCCAAATTGCTGCAAAAGACTTGTCATTCTTCTTGATAGGTGAATAGTTTTCTATATTGAAAATATACTACATATTCATTATCCACTGATCGGTTGATGGGCATTTAGGTTGAGTCCACATCTTTGCTTTGTGAATTGTGCTGCAATGAACATGCAGGTGCAGGTGTCTTTTTCCTATAATGATCTCTGTTCTTTTGGTTATATAACTAGTAGTGGGATTGCCAGATCAAATGGTAGTTTTATCTTTAGTTGTTTGAGAAATCTCCATACTGCTTTCTATAGAGGTTGTACTAAGTTACACTCCCATCAACAGTGTATAAGCGTTTCCTTTTCTCCACATCCACACTAGAATCTATTGTTTTTGCTTTTTTAATGGTGGCCGTCCTGCCTGGTATAAGGTGATATCTCATTGTGGTTTTAATGTACATTCCCTGATGATGAGCGATGTTGAACATTTTTTCATACGTTTGCTGACCATTTATCTTCTTTTGAGGAATGTCTGTTCATGTTGTTTTCTGGCTTTTTAATGGGGTTGTTTGCTTTTCTCTTGCTGATTTGCGTTCTTTGTAGATTCTGGATATTAGTCCTTTGTCAGATATATAGTTTACAAATATCTTCTCCCATTCTGTAGGTTGCCTATTTACTCTGTTGATTATTTCTTTTGCTGTGCAGAAGCTTTTTAGTTTTTGTTTTGTTTTGTTTTGTTTTGTTTTGTTTTGAGTTGGAGTCTCACTCTGTCGCCCAGACTGGAGTGCAGTGGCCACTCCCGGCCACCGCAGCCTCGACCTGCTGGGCTCCGGCGATCCTTCCTCCTCAGCCTTCCAAGTAGCCGGAATTACAGGCATGCGCTACCACGCCCGGCTGATTTTTTTATTTATTGTAGAGATGAGGTCTTGCTGCCCAGGCGGAGCTTTTTAGTTTAAGTTTCATTTGCCTATTTTTTTTCTTTCATTTACTTTTGGGATTTTAGCCATAACTCTTTGCTTAGGTTGATGTCCATAGGAGTTTTTCCAAGGTTTCCTTCTAGGATTTTTTTGGTTTCAGGTCTGACATGTAAGTCTTTAAATCCATCTTGAGTTAATTGTTATATATGGGGAGAGATAGGGACCATGTTTAATTTTTACATGTAACTATCTAATTTTCCCAGCACAATCTGTTGAATCAGGTGTTCTTTTCCCAGTATATGTTTTTGTCTGCTTTGTCAAAGATTAGTTGGTTGTAGGTATTTGGATTTATTTCTAGATTCTCTATTCTGTTCCATTGGTCCACATGTTTGCTTTTTGTACTGGTACCATGCTGTTTTGGTTACTATAGTCTTGTAGTATATTTTGAAATCAGGCAATGTGATGCCTCCTGCTTTGTTCTTTTTGCTTAGGATTTCTTTGGCTATTCTGGCTTTTTTTGGTTCCATATAAATTTTAGGATTGTGGTAGTTTGATAGGGATTGCATTTACTCTGTAGATTACTTTGGGAAATATGACCATTTTAACAATGTTGATTCTTCCAATCCATGAGTATGGGATGGTTCTCACATTGTTTGTGTTTGCTACAGTTTCTTTCATCAGAGCTTTGTAGTTCTCCTTGTAGAGATCTTTTACCTCTTTGATTAAATATATTCCTAGGTATTTTAGCTTTTTGGCTGCTATTGTAAATGGAATTGAGTTCATGATTTGATTCCCAGCTTGGTCGCTGTTGGTGTATAGCAGTGCTACTAGTTTGTGTGTGTTGATTTTGTGTCTTGAAACTTTTCCAAATTTGTTTTATGAAGTCCAGAAGTCTTCTGGAGGAGTCTTTGGGTTCTCTAGGTTTATGATCATATTGTTGGCATACAGAGATAGTTTGATTTCTTCTTTTCCAATTTGGATACACTTCTTTTTTTTTTTTTTTTCTTCCTGGTTGTTGCTCTGACTAGGACTTCCAGTACTGTGTTGAATAGTAGGAATGACAGTGGACATTCTTGCCTTGTTCCAGTTCTGAGGGGAATGATTAAACTTTTCTCTGTTCAGAATGACATTGGCTATGGTTTTTTTCATATATGGCTTTTATAATTTTGAGGAACATTCTATGCCTATTTTGCTGAGATCACATACTTTTTCTGCATCTGTTAAAATCATGTCATTTTTGTTTTTAATTCTGTTTATGTAATAGTTCATGTTTATTGACTTGTGTATGTTGAACCACGCTTGCATTCCTGGGATAAAACCTTGGTTGTGGTGTATTACTTTTTTTTAAGTGCTTTTAAATTCAGTTTTGCTAATATTTTGTTGAGGATTTTTGCATCTATGTTCAAGAGGGATATTTGTTCATTTTTCTTTTTTAGTTTTTTTTTATGTCTTTGGTATCAGAGTGATACTGCTCTCATAGAATGAGTCAGAGTGAGAATGAGTTCTCTTCTATATTGTGGAATAGTTTAAATAAAATTGGTACCAATTCTTTTGTCTTTTGATGATTTTGTAGAATTCAGCTGTGACTCCATCAGGTCCTGGACTTTCGTTGTTGTTGTTGGGAGACTTCTGAGAACTGTTTCAGTCTCACTACTCGTTATCAGTCTGTTCAGGATTGCTCTTTCTTCTTGATTCAAGGTTGGGGGGTGGTGTATGTTTCTAAGAAATTATCCATTTCCTTCATTTTCCTTACTGATTGAGTTAATTTAAATCTTTTCTTTTCATTTCTTAATTAACCTAGCTAGTGTCCTATCAATTTTGTTTGTCTTTTCAAAGAATCAAATTATTGTTTCATTGATGGTTTGTAATTTTCAAACTAAATTTTATTTAGTTCTGCTTTTATCTTTGTTATTTCTTTTCTTCTGCTAGCTTTGGGCTTGGTTTGTTTGTGTTTTTCTAGTTCCTTGTGGTTTAATGTCAATATGTAATCTTTCAGTCTTATTATTGTAAGCCTTAAGTGGTATCAGTGTTGAGCACAGCTTTGGCTATTTCTCAGAGGTTTTGACAACTTGTTTCATTGTTGTCATTTGTTTCAAAGAATTTTTAAATTTCCATCTTGATTTCATCATTAACTCAAGGATCATTCAGGTATAAATTGTTTCACTTCCATGTCTTTGTTTGGTATGGTGAGTTAATTTCTAATTTTATTCCACTGCGGTCTGAGATGGTTCTTGATATGATTTCAATTTTTTTTGAATTTATTGAGACTTGATTTGTAGCCTATCATATGGTCTATCTTGGAGAATATTCCATGTGCTGATGAGAAGAATGTATGTTCTGTAGTTATGGGATGGGATGTTTTGTAGATGTCTGCTAATTCCACTCGCTCTAGAATCCCTTTTAACTCCAGTGTTTCTTTGTTGACTCTCTGGCTTGACCATCTGTCTATTACTGTCAGTGAAATGTTATAGTCTCCCATTATTATTGTTTTTGTTTTTTTTCTATGTCTTTTTTTAGAGCTAGTAGAATTTGTTTTATAAAACCGGGGACTCCAGTGTTAGGCACAGATATATTTAAAATTGTTATGTCTTCTTGTTGGACTCATCCCTTTGTCATTATATAATAGCTATCTCTGTCTTTTTTTAACTTTTAATTTTTTTATTTTAAAGCTCTGGGGCACAATTCAGGGTTAGGTATACAAATGCCATTTTAAAAATTTTTAGTTAATTTAAAGTCTCTTTTATCTGATATGAGATGGCTATTTATGCTCATTTTTGACTTTCATTTGCATAGAATATTTTCCCCCACCCATTACCTTGAATCTGTAGAAGTCTTTGTGAGTTAAATGACTGGAAGGTAGCAGATATTTGTGGTTTTTTAAAATCCATTCTACCAGACTATATCTTTTTTAGTGGAAACATAAGACTATCTACATTCAGAGTTAATAATGATGTATAAGGTACTGTTCTATTCATCACACTGATTGTTATCTGGTTGCTTTTTAAATTTATTTTCTCTACTGTGTTGGTGTCCCGTAAAGCCTGTGAACTTTCTGATTTCTAGCGTTTTTCTACTGGTATATTTTGACCTTTTTCTTTTAGCATTTAGAACTCTGTTGAATATTTTTTTGTAGAGCCCGTGTAGTGGTGATAAATTTTCTAAGCTTTTGCTTGTCTTCAAATAACTTCATTTCTTCTTCATTCATGAAACTTAATTTTATGAGATACAAAATCCTTGCCTGACAGTTATTCTGCTTGAGGAGATTGAAGATGGGACCCCAGTCTCTTCTGGCTGGTGGGGCCTTTTCTGAGAAGTCTACTGTTAGTATGATAGGTTTACCTTTATAAGTTATTGGATGCTTTTATCTCACTTCTCTTAAAATTCTTCCTTCACATTAACTTTGCTTGGCTGGATAATTATATGTGTTGGGGATGACTTTTTTGCAATGAGTCTTCTGGGAGTTCTTTGGGCTTCTTGTATCTGGATGTAGAGATCTCTGGCAAGGTCATGGAAGTTTTCCTTCATTATTTCCTCAAATAGGTTTTCCAAACCTATTGCTTTCTCTTCTTCCTCAGGAACACCTATGATTCTTAGGTTTGGATGTTTTACATAATTCCATGTTTCTTGGATACTTTGTTCCATTCTCATGATTCTTCTTGTTTCTTTATTATTGTCTGATTGGGTTAATTCAAAAACCTTGTCTTCATGTTCTGAGATTTTTTTTCTTCTGCTTATTCTAGTCTACTATTTAAACTTTCCACTGCATTTTGTACTTACCTAAATATTTCTACCTCTTCCAGAATTTCTGCTTTTTTTTTAAAGATATCTATCTCTTTGGAGAATTTTTCATCCATGTCCTGAATAGTTTTTTTTTTTTAATTTCTTTATGTTGGCTTTCAGTTTTATCCTGAAGTTCATTGACCAATTTTGCCATCACCCATTTGAATGCTATGTCTAGAATTTCAACACTTTCATTTTGGTTAGGGTTCATGTCTGAAGAATTGGTGTGGTCTTTCAGGGGTGTTGGAGAACTCTATTTTTTCGTATTGTCAGAATTATTTTGCTAGTTCCTTCTCATTTGGGTAGTCTCTTTTTTAAATTTGAGGTTGGCAGGAGTTGACATAGGCACTGGAGGGTTCCTTTGGGCATATATAACTTTGGGGCAGTGAGTTTCTCAATTGACAGATGTGGCAGCTCTGTGCTGTGCACCTACACTGGCTTGTGGCATTCTGAGTGGCCAGACTGGCTTGGAAAGTGGTGTTAGCTGAGATTTGACATCAGGCCTTCTCCAAAGCTGAGGTATTACATCTGATGTGGTTGGCTGTACTCTTGACCTCCAGCCAGAAGCTGGTGCTTGTGGGTGAAAGCCGACCACAATGGTGGTTATAGGGTTTCTTTTTGACCAGTGTTACTCCAAGGAAGTGTCCAGCCAGCCCAGACCAAGGGCAGGACTCTGGTTTTGAGCCTTCTAGGGGTAGAGCAGCGGAAAGGAGTTGAAGTACCCTGAAAGTGTGCACTCTTGGCTACCCCAGTGGGAATTTGAAGGGGGTCCCAGGCCACTGGGGTAATGCTGTTACGTAGAGCAAACCCAGAAGAGTTTACCCGGGGAGTGAGGTTGCTGTGGCATTGACCAAAATGCCATCACACAGCGCATGACACATTTTTGTCATTATGGCACCTGGCTCCCACTTTGGCCTCAGGCCATCTGTGATCTGAATGTTAAGGTGCGGCCAGCCTCAGGTGTTCCCAGGCAACCCGCCTAGTCGGGAACTGTCTACAGCTGTGGAGTTTACCCTTGGGACCTGTCCCCTCCCAGGCCAGCTGGAAAGCAGTCGCCCTCTGCAAGTGTTGAGCTCTTGGAAAAAGGTGGCTGGCTGACACTTCTCAAGATTTTTTTTTTAATCACTCCATGCAGAGCATGGCTGTGAGGGGGGCAGTTTCCTCTGAGGGATTGGGGACCCACAAGTCTCAGGGGGTCCTGCAAGTTTGCAGCAGGCGAAGGTGGTTTACTCTATAAGAGAAACTATCTACCTTATGTTGGTCATCTTCTGGGAGCACATTTCTAAGCATGTCAAATGTGAGCAGATCGTTGAGAGATATGGAGAAATATGGGAAAGAGGAAGATGACCATTCTTCCCTCTCTGAAAAAAAAGCATTTTTCATAGAAGCCAGATATTTTCATAGTACACTTTTAAAAAGTTTTACTATGGAAAATTGTAAAGAGGATAGTATAATTAACCCTCCTGTGCCCTTTGTCCAGCTTCAACATTGTCAACTCATGTCCTGTTCTTGTTTGATATGCATTCCCTCCCTTGGAAGCGGATTTGATGTATTATTTCATCTGTAAATATGTCACAATATATAGTTCTAATAGATAAGTAACCACAAAACAACAAATTAACTTAACATTAGCAATAATTCCTTAATATAAACTATCTAATCAGTATTTAAATTTCCAGTTGTCTCATTTTTATTTTTAGTTTAAGATACAAATCTGCTGTGCATATTGTAATTGACTACTTTGCCTCTTAAATCTCTTTTATTCCATGGATTCCCCCTCCACATCTCCCTCTCTCTCATTACCCTTGCAATCTGTCGAAAAACTGAGTACTTTATCCTGCAGATTTTGCTGATTGGATTCCTGTGTTGTCACCCACCTTCTGTTTCCTGTAAATTGGTCCAGTCATGCGCTGTGTAATGGCATTTTGGTCAGTGATGAACTGCGTATAGGATGGTGGTCCCATAAGAGCGTAATGGAGCTGAAAATACTCATATTGCCTAGTTACACCATAGCTGTCATAGCATCATGGCACAGCACCTTACCTTTTTATGTTTAGATACGTACAAACTTATGTATATCTAAGGTTCACATAAGTATTTTGCTGAAAAATCCCTGACATGAGGCAGGTTGATTAAGAGGAGAAAAGGCGTACAAATTTATTTAATGTGCATACACGGGAGCCTTCGGAATGAAGACTCAACCTCCCAATGAGGTACAGAAAGCTATATGACATCTTGGAGCTATAGAAAGAATGTGGGCTCAGAGCCTCACCAAAAACAGGTTATGCTGGTAAACCAGGTTTTGGTGGTGAGACAGGAGGGAGAAAGGATGAGGCTTGGCTAGCAAAGGGGATCTTGTTCTGTAGATGAAACATCATAGCTAGCAGTCCTCAGAGAGAATAGTTGGTCAATGTCTCTTTTCAGGTGTCAGACTTGTTTTAAAGGTGTCAGTAAATGTCCCCTAGATCCAGGCAAGTCCCAGAAAGGGAAAGCCTGGCTGCATTAATGGAAATTCTCTAGAATGAAAATTTCTTCCACAAAAGACAGCATTGCAGGGCCACTTCAGTTTGCTGGTCTTGAGGTAATCATTTCAAAATATGTCAAAGAAATATATTTTGGGATACAATATTATAATTTCTTTCACTTACCATTGTGTTATAATTGCCTACACTGTTCAGTATGGTCACATGCTGTACAGGTGTATGGCCTAGGAGCAATAAGGTATACCATATAGCCTAGGTGTGTATAAACCCTAGGTTTGTATAAGCACACTTCATGATGTTTGCCCAACAGCGAAATCACCCAATGATGCATTTCTTGGAATTGTCATTAAGGGACACGTGGCTGTAATTGGATCTAGAAGCTTGGTGAGATTCAAGTTACATTTTTCTGTCAAAATGTCTTTATAAGGGGTGGAATAATCTCCCATCTCTTTTCTTTTCATGACATTAATTACAGTGTCATGTGGTTTCTGAACTTGGTTGGAGCCTGTAAGAGAGGGTTCCTCGACGCCAATGCTTGGACTGGCTAATTCTTTGTTGTGTGGGGGCTCTCCTGTGCATTGTGGGTGCTTGCAGCATCCTGGCCCCTACCCACTGGATACTTAGTTGAGAACCACAGCTGTAGACCAACTGTCAGTTCTTCTTAAAGGTTATCTGTCCACAACCTTTATTTTTTTCAAGTGCTAATCAGTTAACTATGAGAGATCTAGGTCATTTGCTTCATCTGTTGTATTAGTTTCCATTGCTACTATAACAAATTACTACATATGTAGCAGCTTAAACAATATAAATTTATTTTTGTAGAGTTCTGAAGGCCAGAAGTCCAACCTTGGGTTTCACTGGGCTCAAACCAAAGCATCAGGAGAGCTGTGTTCCTTCTGGAGACTCAGGTAGAATTTGTTTCCTTTCTTTTTCTAATTTCTAGAGGCTGCTGGCATCCTTGGCTCATGGCCTATTTCTTCATTGTCAATAACGGCAGTATGTAGCATCTTCCTCTCTCTCTCTCTCTCTCTCTCTCTCTAAACTCTCTTGCATCTCTCTTATAAGAACCCACGGAATTACATTGGACCCATCAGAATAAAACTCCCTACTTAAAAATCTTCAGTTTAAGCTGGGCTCGGTGGCTCAACCTGTAATCCCACGCCTTTGGGAGGCTGAGGTGAGTGGATTGCCTGAGGCCACGGGTTCGAGACCCACCTGGGCAGTGAGACCTCATCTCTACAATAAAATAAAAAAATCAGCCGGACGTGGTAGCACATGCCTGTAATTCAGGCTACTGGGAAGGATGAGGCGGAAGGATCGCCGGAGCCCAGCAGGTCGA
>NW_007246230.1:298051-314917 GCF_000164805.1 Carlito syrichta | reverse complement strand
GTCCACAACCTTTATTTTTTTCAAGTGCTAATCAGTTAACTATGAGAGATCTAGGTCATTTGCTTCATCTGTTGTATTAGTTTCCATTGCTACTATAACAAATTGCTACATATGTAGCAGCTTAAACAATATAAATTTATTTTTGTAGAGATCTGAAGGCCAGAAGTCCAACCTTGGGTTTCACTGGGCTCAAACCAAAGCATCAGGAGAGCTGTGTTCCTTCTGGAGACTTGGGTAGAATTTGTTTCCTTTCTTTTTCTAACTTCTAGAGGCTGCTGGCATCCTTGGCTCATGGCCTATTTCTTCATTGTCAATACCTGCAGTATATAGCATCTTCCACTCTCTCTCTCTCTCTCTCTCTCTCTCTCTGTCTCTCTGTCTCTCTCTGACTCTCTTGCATCTCTCTTATAAGAACCCATGGAATTACATTGGCCCCACCAGAATAATCTCCCTACTTAAAAGTCTTCAGTTTAATCATCGTTGCAAAGTCTCTTTTGCCAGGCTAAAGGGTAAATGTGTTATGTAATACATTCACAGGTCCAGAGATTAGGATGCTGGGGCTCAGAAAACAATACCCCAAAGTGTGGCAGTTTGACATGCTGGGTGTTTTGAACTAAAGAAGTAGCTTCAGAACCAAAGTCTCTCTGATCTTCTCCCCCCACCCCCACTACCCCTCTATCACTTCTGAAGCACAGGGAAGGACTTAACTCTGAAGTTTCCATGTCTGTCTAAGGAAAGCTCTGCAGAAGGTAGAAATTGTCTTTAGCCCCCTCCCTACTTCTCCTCAAACAGGGAAGACTAACTCACAGGAAGGAAGTCTAGAGTTGACACCACACTGAATTCAGATGGACTTTGTCCCAGGCTGTTGTCTGCTCTTCAGGCCTGTTGCTCCCCTCTAAAAATTGCTCTCCCTCAGATACTCTCTGCAGCCTCTGCTTCTCTATTCCCTTGAAGAAGGGGATATAAGCTTCTAGCTCTCACTGGGTTATTAGGTTCTTTCTTTTCTGTGATGCCCCCATGCATGTAATAAATTTGTATGTCTTTTTTCCTGTTAATCAGACTATTGTCAATTCATTTCTCAGAGTCAAACATCAAAACTCAACGGGGAGAGGATTCTCTCACCTGGACAAAGACATGGACATCTTTTTGGACAAACCTCTTCCAGTCTTCCACCGTGTAGCAGCACACCACTCAAGATGCCTTCTTGGAAGCAGAGACTGGGCCCCACCAGCCACCAAACCTGCTAGCACATTGATCTTGGACTGCCCTGCCTCCAGAACTGTGAGGAATACGTTTTTTGTTGTTTGCCAATTGCCTAACCTCAGGTGTTTTGTGATGGCAGCACAGGTAGTCTAAGACACTCTCTAATCATAAAGGATTTGTCAAGACAATATTAAAGCCAGAGGCATAGAAGGTAGATGTAGTTTTATTTTACTTTGCGTCTGTGTCTGTGTACAGATTGTTACTTCTTCATCACCTGTGGCATATTTTTCTTACCGCATATGCTTTATAGCTACCAATTTCTTCAAGACCTGGCCCAAAGCTTGTCCCTTCCTAGAGGACTTCTTTCTGGAGTCCAGATCATTCCTTTACCCGGTGGTCTAAGACATTCACACAGGTTGACAATTGCCACCTGACCATCATTACCAACCACCAAACTGTTATGGAGTACTTGGTATATGAAAGACTCTGTGTCATGTGTTGTGGGTGAGGCCAGAGAAAGTTTGGCAGAGCAGGTGGGATTCAAGCTGGTCTTGAAGGCTGTGTTTCAATTAAGAGGTGGAAAAGAAATAATATAGTGCATGACACTGAAGTTCAGTTGCTACTTTTCTTGTTAGTGGTTATATGATCTTAAGAAAAATGGTAACTTTGTAAGTCATTTTCCTCATATGCAAACTGGAAATAATAAAATCAACATTGCAGGGTGGTTATGAAGATTAGTGTGAAAGCTCCATTTATTGGTGAGAACTCTTTTGGTTGCAAGTTATGTTAATAAAGTTAATTAAGACACAACATGTAACAATTCTCCGGTGGTCAGTATATGAAACTGACACACCTCCTTTCTCCATGTCACCAACTCTCTCATGTGTTATCCACCATTTTGCTCACATTGGCTGAAGATGGGACAATCTTTCCATTTGTTCTTCCTTCTACAGGGGACCACAGATGGGTGTTTTGTCATTCTAGTAACTATACTTGCTCAGTAATTGGCTGGTTTTTCAAGGTAGAAGGGAACTGAATTGTTTCCACCCCCTCTACACACAACTTTGTGGTTTTCTGTGCCATTGCTTGCTGTTGCCTCTTTCTACTTGGAATGTGCCATCTTCACTGCCTTAGCCTTGTCAGCAGTTACTGGTGCAGTATAAGCCAGCAGAGATGTCCTTCCCTGGCCCCATTTTGATCTCCTGGACTGGCTGGGTTTCTTCTTGTCTGTGCTCCCACTCTGCACTGGGCACCTCTCTCCTTCTCCATTGCATAATCATCATCCTGCATTTTAAAACTCCTCCCTTCTCAATAGGTACCTGGCCCTTCAAGACTGGTACACAGTGCTCACTTATGTGGCTGTGGAAAGGATGAGTGGACTTTCTCTACTCTCTCCCAGTTCTGTCTTCTCTGAGCGCCACCATTCCTTCTTTCCTTCTGCACTGTTTATGGCTTGATAGCTCCAAAGTTATTTCCTTATCTGACCATCAATAGTTGCAGGGGGCCAGCCCATGCAAGTTTTGGGGAGTCCCTTGGAAGATGTGGTGGCATCGGCGAATCTGTAGGGACAGATATTAAAGGAAAGAAAGAGACTGGAGAAAGAGAGACTGGACTCTGTCTAGCGCAGAAGCCATTTATTGAAAGTTATAGCAGGTATTTATTCCCAAATTTTACACAGACAGTCTCACAATTCTTTCACGTGAGCACAAAGCCAGGTGTAGGAGGGGCATCCCCCACCCACCAGATGTTTTCTCAGGTATGAGGAAGGACAAACCCCCAAATTGTCTTATTGTTCTCTTTGTTAGTTAATGCTTCTCAAAAGCAATGTAACAAACCCTACTAGCATCACGATGTTTTGATAATCAATAACTTTTAAAGCTCATGCACACACAACACCCATGATGACTAACTTAAATTTTATTACCCTTCTATTCTATGCTAATACTACTTACACAATGCTATAGAAGCTCTTAATTATAGCTTAAGCCAATTTCTAAAGAATGTGGCCCAGTCCAAAGATCACGCTGGGCTCTATAGGGTGTGGCCCAGTCCAAGGTTTACGGTGGGCCACTTTTTGGAACAATCGATTACAATCTCTTAACAAAATGGCTATTTTAAAGTCCTATATATCTATCCTAGTTTCTATGAAAGTTTTAAATTCCTAATCCTAATATATAAAGCTGATCCTCAGCAATAAAGCTTTTAAAAATAAAACCCAAATATAAACTGTAAACGTACTAAGGCCAAAATCACAATAGTAGAAAATGGTGACAATGAAATTTCTAAAGTTAACTGTATTCTTATTAAACCTCAAAATATCATAATTGATCATGCTTGAACTAACATGATTCCCTGATGTTAGCATGACCTATTCTACAATACTTCTATGAATAAAATAAATCCAATTTTTATAATAGGTAAAAAAATCCTGCACTAACTATAGCTAAAGCCAGTCTAAAAAAAATACAGCCCAGTCCAAAATACATGTTGGGTCCTCAGGAATGTGGCCCAGCCCAAACTTTGTGCTGGGCCATTTCTGGTAATTCTAGATAATCATCTATACCATCTAAAGCTGAAAACAGCTCTCCATAAATATATACTAATTCTACAAATATACTTTTAAATCTTATAAAAAAGCTTGTGCCATATAAAAGGCTCCCAAATGTGACCTGAATTTAAATTATATCTAATACCTAAGCCAATTTGTGGAAAACAGGAACAATGAGTTTTTAAAGTGAGCCATGCCTGTCACAGTCACAGAGCCTTCAGCTTAGATTGCAGAGTTCCTTTAGGTTACTTGCGCAATATGGTAAAAGGAGGAGAAAAATGGGGTCAACAGCTCCCAAACACATCCTAGTGGTCTCGGGGTCTACGGCCCTCCCTGATCCCTAACACTCAGTGGGCCTCCGTGTCCAGCTCCCAACAAATAGTGTCCTTAGGTGTTAATAACACTAGCTCACATTTTCTGAGCGCTTACTATTTGACTGGCACCGTTCTAAGCAATGTACATGTATAAACTCCTTTAAACACTCCTTTATTGCCAGTTTTTTTCTGCTAGGGACTAACCTTGATCTTGTTGGGGAGTACTTTCTTGCTACAGTTCCACCATAGGACAGTAAATCTTGTAGCAGAATACAAGTTGATTAGGTCTGTTATCGTTCAGATATTCAAAGGAAGAAACCAACAACAAAAAGAAATACTAAACATTTGATATCCTTATAGTGAAATGACATTGCAGCTCTATATTATTTTGTTTTCTTTATGTTTAGATTTAAATTACTGTATTCTGTTTCAGGTAATTTAAGCCAGAGGAACAAATTGGGATGGACTGTTATATTTAAATTCAGTTTACTAGAGGCAGGCTTGAAAGAAACATGAATAGCAGTGTGAAAAAAAATATGGAAGGTTTTCATTGTTTTTCCAATAGAGGTAAATTGGCAAGGTAGACAGATTTGGAAAAACTAGACACGGAAATTCACCTTTCAATGAATTCTTGACTGAGAAGAAAAGCTTTTCTTCTATTTATCTGGGAAGAGTGACAAGGATTGTTTTACCTGAGGATGGCAGCAACTGGTGGATGAGAACTCCCTGGACACCAAGGAAAAGGCAATGCAATATGGAGGGGACAAGAGTCAGAGGTCAGGGGTCAGAGCTTGGTAATGGTGCTTATCAGCTGTTAGCTTCGGTCAAATTACTTACCTTCCTGGAGGCTCAGTTTTATTACTTATAAAATGGGGTCAGATTGCCAAATTTAGCAAGTAGAACTGGATGCTCAGTTACAGTTGAATTTCAGATAAACAATAATTTTTTAGTCTAAATATGCACTATAAAATATTTATGCTCCATCCAATATGTATGTCCCTAACATTGCATGCGACATATACTAAAGCATTATTTGTTTATCTGCAATTCAAATGTAACTGTGCACCCTAGATTTTATCTGGCAACCTTAAATGGGCAGGGGGGTATTGATATGAGTAATTATCTTGTAGTTGTGAGGATAAAGTAATACCACATTTAAGTCTTATCATAATGTATATTCAAAGCATAACTATAGCTGGTGACTATAGCATGACTATAACTGATGGACAGCCAAAAACAAATGGAGGTTGTTAGTATTATAGTTAATATTAATAAAGGTCTTTAAATGGCAATTTCCCATACAGAGAGCCCTTGGGGAAGGTAAATTATAATCAAGGTTTAGGCATAAGATTGAGAATTACACAGTGATAATTTGAGGGAAAGGAGAGAATTAGTAAATTATTATATAGTTACACAATTAATTCATTACTTGGGAGGTTTTCTTGAAACGTTCCCTAGGGTTTCATCCTTAAGTTATATGTAGCTTATGATATTAAGTTTATCAGTTTGTGGTTTTTGGTGTTCACTTTCTTTGTATTGTTTTGAAGCATACGGAAAGCATATTGCAATTTATCCTAAAGAGGTTAAATAGTAAAGTTAAACCCGATGGTAGGATTTTTCCAGCAAGGAAAAAGGCCTTTGGCGTCACCTGGTGATCACATCTTAAACTGCATTGTGCCCAAGAGCAGCCCAGAGGAGGACAGTATTTGAATACACCACATCCAGAGGGCTCCAAGGCTGTGCTGTGACAGTCAAAGCCAGGAACAACCACGTCCTTTCTTCCAATCCCTCTCTTCCGAAGGAGCAGGGAAGGTGGTGAAGTCCACGCACTTTCTCTTGGTGCTGTGGGTTTCTAAGCCTGAAGTGAACAAATCTGGGGAGAGAAACTCTAGGATGAGTATGGTGTTGGACTGGTTTTGAAAGCCTCTTTGTTTAATGACTGAAGGTGGCTAGAAAGTATTACTTACTTTCATCTGAAATGTCAGGACAGGAGAAATCCAGAGAGTGGAGGTGACAGGACAAAGAAAAAAGAAAAATGTGAGCTTTTTACTTGCATCCTGTTGCATGAAGCTCATTCAGTAAACGTGTTTTAAATGCGTGAATATATAACAAGCTAAAAGTCAGGGGGAAGGAAGTACAGTGAGGCTGACCAAGGATGGGCAAACTGAATTACACTTGGACCACATCTTCTCATGTCACACACGAGCAAAGCGCAGTCAAACTCAGGGAGGCAGAAGACAGGGTAAAGTTATCGGTAAAGTCCAGCTCTGGCATGCATAGTACATCTACTTTTTAGAAATCTTAAACAGCCCATAAGTCCAGTACAGCAGGGACAAAAGCAGCACCTAGTCCTGGCCTCCTGACCCTGGCCAAACCGTGGCAAGCAGGACTGCATCCTGTTGTCTTCTCTCTTGTCCTCATGGTCTTCCTAGCCCTGCAGGGAGGTGGGAGCTGGTTCCATCAGCACCTCTCCCCAGCTTCCACCCTCCTGTCTTCTACGGCTTCTCAATGTCCCTTCTCTATATCCTGACTAATGGCTGTTATAGGTCATTTTCTGTTGCTGTAACAGACAACACAGACTGAATAATTTATAAAGACAAGAAATGTATTGCTCACAGTTCTGGATGTTGGGATGTCCTAGAGCCTGGCACTGGCATCTGGAGAGGGCCTTTTTGCGGCAGCACCATATGGTGAGAGGGCACCACATGATAAAGGATACCGCATGGGCGATGGCCTCACATGATGAGAGGGCATCACATAAGAAGGCACCACATGGCAAGAGAGCACTGCAGGGCCAAAGGGCATCCCGTGACGAGAGGGCATCACATGGCTGAGTCAATGTCACATGGTGAGAGGGTATTACATGGTGAAGGGCACTACACGGCAGAGGGCAATAGCATGCATGTCAGCTCAGGTTTCTCTTCTTCCTATAAAATCACCAGTCTGTCTGTGAGGGCCCCCCTCTGATGACTTATCTAATCCTAGCCGCCTCCCAAAGGTCCCACCTCCAAAAGCTATCAGCATATATATTTGAAGAGGACGTTTCCAGCATATGATATTTGGGGACACGCTCAAATCCTAGCAAGGCCTCACCTGGAGTACTGCCTGCTGTAGGCCCAGGTCCATGCCTCTGAAGCATGTGAGGCTTGCCTAGGCTAACACACACCTGTAAGTCAGTGCAGGGTCCTGGTGGGAGGCTGGATCTTGAACGCCTCCACTGTGTTTGCTGCCCTAGTCATCAGTTTCTGGCTTTCCGTTTTGGACTATGCTGATTTTCTTGACGTTAATTTTTTTTAAGTGTGAAAGCTTTCAATACAGCCACGCGTGGAAAATGCATTCCCCTCAGCCAAATCGAGCTTTGCCAGGTTCCGTACAGCTGTGTGCATTGAAATGACTAGTGACAAACCCTTTGCTGCCAGTGGAACTTTCACGTATGGCACTGTGGTGCTGCTCAGCAGAACCTGACCCAGTATTTACATACTAGGTGTCACCCCAAAAGCCCCCTGCGAGGGGATTTCCGGGGTACAATAAGAATGCTGCTCTGGGTCCTGGAAGGTGCACTGTGTGCCCTCATCAGGCGGGGGTAGCACTTCAGACTCCCACCCCTCCCTTGGCAAGCACGTACTTTTCTTCTGGGAAGGTTCCTGGATTCAGCCATAGACCGAGGGCAGCTTGGCAGTAGTTCTCGTGTCTGCCAGCTGCTGATGGAAGTGTTGAGCATATCTCAATGAGGAAGGCAGGACTGCTGCACACGGAGGGGAGCTAGATGCCTGGTAAGGACACAGACTTTGGATCATTTCCATCCTTGGTGATGCGTTCTGTAGTGTAGGTGTGACGTAGGTACTCTGGGTGCTCAGGAGAGGGGTCTTTTTAATAAAGTCCCCCTTCCCCCTTTAAAAGTAATACACCTCATTGCGAATACCTTAAACTCTGTAGAAATATGTACTATTAAAGTTCAGGAGTGAAGGGGAAGCAAAAAAGCTTGATGAGTAGGACTTCTCATCTCCTAGAGCCTGTGCAGGTGTGAGTGTGTGCGAGTGTGTGAAAAAGAGAAGTCGTGCTGAAAAGAAGAAGGTGATGGCTGAGGTGAGACCTTCTCTGTGACCAGCACCTCTTCGTGATAAGGCCAGCAAGAGTGAGAAATCAGTCCCAGCCTTGATGGGACTTGTGTTTTCCAGGTATTTGGTCTTGGTTACTGATGGTTTATAACTTTGGAGACTCCACTCTGCCCACGCTTCCAAGTGGGTTACCAAGGTGTTTTCCTGAACAAAATAGACCCTCTTCCTAAAAATAATTATAGGACCAGGTATAAGATGTTAACAGTATTTAACCTGTTGCAATACCGATAAGAGCTTTCATTGACTGAGGACTTTCTTTGTACCAGGTATATGCTAAGAACTCAACATTTGTTACCTTATAATGGCAGTCCTCACAACAACTTTATGAAGTAGGAATTCTATTATTCCCATTTAACAGATGAGGAAACTAGGATTATGACTTGACTTGCTCAAGCTAATAGACGGCATAGCCTAGCCTCAAACCTAGGTCTCTGTAGTGCTGATGAACGTACTACTTCTCTGCATTCTTTTTCAAACATATTTACTTCAGAGACTTTTTTTTTTCCATTGCACACTCCTCATCTGTCAATACTATCATTAGCATTCCATGGAGCATAATTTGGGAAATAAATGCCACAGGAAAAGACAGTGTTCTGTCTTGGACAATGTAAAACAGAGATAGTAACACAATCCCAGTGCTGTAATGATTGAAAGACACTCCAGAAAATGGTGCAGAGGATACTGGTCTTCCACTAAGAAAGTGTGTGTGGTTTAAAAAAAAAAACGTTTGGGATGTCCTTGATGATGTGAAGCAGTGGATGACAGTGAAGACAATGGTCACTCTGCTTGGAAACCCTCAGGCCCTGTGGGGGAGTGCCTGCCATGCTGCCACCCATCCCAGGTACCCCTTTGTTTCCTCCCTCCCTTCCCTCTGCCCTCTGGTACTGTCTCTCATTCCCCAGGAGTGCTTGTCTTTGTTCCAGGAATGGTGCTCCAGTTGCTGGCTACTGGGCAGGGGTCTTGCTCTCAAGCATGCTGCAGCCTGCTCAAGTCAGCCCAGGACTCCTCCTCTGCGAATCTGAACTGTGTCCTGAGCTCCAGCTCTAGGCCAGGGCCCTGTTACATATCAGGCAGACAGCCTGGCTGGTGCAGCTGCCTAGCCTCCAGGTTTGCATTTGCCCAGAGACCTACGGGGCCATGTTACCACAACCCAGACGTCTCACCAACAGATCCTGTCCTTAGAGACGTGGGCTAACCTAGGAGTTGCCTGAGTTGACTATACCTCCCTGGATATTGATTTGGACAGCTTGTCAGCCACCAAAAGGACCGGTCTTTTAGCTGGCTAACTCCTGACCTATTCCCAGGATCCTCCCCTGCCCCTTCGGTTTGCTAAAGGGGGCTGGTGGATGTGGCAGTCCCAAATCATGGCATGTCTTTTCTCCTATGCACCAGTTTTGCACAGCTGTCATTTTTCTTTCAAACTTTCAGCAGTCCCACAGATGTATACATTTGGACAAAATATGCTTGGAACCAAACAAACAGGCAAAAACAGTCACTCAACCCAGCTCCTTTTGCATTATTTTCAGTGACTATCAAGCACTGCTAAGGAAGAAAGCAAATTCTTTCACATGTATTCTTGACTTTTACTCATGAAAGAGCCATTGCTACTCTCATGTCAGGCATGGGAAGACTGAGGATCACAAAGGTTAGTTGATTTGCTTAACCTCACAAAACTAAGAGCCACAAAGCCAGGGCCAGAATAATTAACCAGTGTTGTACCTCTGCCAAGCCCTGGGGTCCTACGACTATCATGGTTGGAGCCCTTTGATCCTGGAGTGCTCCATGAGGCAGCGTGAAGGTGGTTCTGATTAGTTTGCTAGGCCGCCTTGTTTCTTCTCTTGACCCTCCTCCAGTCTTCTGTTCCTAAGGCTGGTCCTGCCATCCACTCTTTATAAGCCTCAAGGTGTGTTTTGGCTTTTCTCTTTGACTAGTTCCTGGGACTCTTTGCTATCACCCAGCTGCCCCCACTCCCTGGCTTCTTGACAGAGCACTCGTTGAACCCCAGGCTATGAATTGTGGAGATACGTAAACAGGATGTGGTCTTGCCCCCACATTGTTAATTATTCTAATACTTGTTAAAATTAGCAAGGAGGACTTTATTCAGAACTATAGCAGCAGGGGTCAAGGTTACTGCAATAGATGGGAGGATTGGATTTAACTCCATATACCTCAGGGATAGTGAGGACTTTCAGCCCGTGGGCAGGGTTGGAGAATGGATGAAAAATTACTAAGAGGGATTTGGTCAGGTTATCGAGGGTGGAGAAAAAGGAGCTTGACTGGATATGAAGGGTGGTTGAATCTTGATAAACTGGCTTAGCAGGATTCATTGCCAAAACTGGGTGCAACAGGCCAAGGGTGAGGCCTATTTGAGAAAGGGATTTAAAGGAGGCCGACTAAAGTTTGGTTAAAGAGGATGTCTTTGTCAGCACTAACAAAGTAATGTAAAACTCAGGACCTAAACACAGGACCAGAGTGATGAGAGGCAGTGCTGTGTCAGCCACAGGTGTGGCTGGCTATTCCAGACTGTCTCCAGGACCAACCTTTGGACAGCCACATTGGCTCCATCTCAGATTCACTCATCTCTTACTACTCTCTGACATCTCCATATTTTTCTTCTAGTACTTTGAAGCTTGAATTTCTAGGATTTGGTACTTTCTCTTTTTTTTTTTTGATTAGGAGTTTCACTCTGTCATCCAGGCTGGAGTGCAGTGGCACATTCAGAGCCACTGCAGCCTGGGATCAGGTGATCCTTCCAAGTACCTGGAATTACAGGTGCATGCCACAGGTGGCTAATCTTTTTGGTTATAGAGATGAGGTCTTGCCAAGTTGCCTAGACTGGTCTCAAGCCCCTGGACTCAGGCAGTCCTCTCACATTGGCCTCCCCCCAAGTGCTGGGATTGTAGGTGTGAGCCACTGAGCCCAGCTGGATTTCGTACTTTCTACCACAAGTAAGTCTGGAGAGAATAAAGACTTTATTTAGACCTTGGGCAAGGATTTTAACCTCATACTTCTCTTCTGCAGTATTGGGACAATACCTGTTATAGACTGAATTGTGTTCTCCAAAAATTCCTTTATTGACCTAACTCCCAGTGTAACCATATTTGGAGATAGGGCCTTTAAGGAGGTACTTAAGGTCAAATGAGGTCATAAGGGTGAGCCCTAATGTGATAGAACTGGTATCCTTATAAAAGGAGGAAGAGACACCAGAGACCTTTCTGTGTGTGTGCATGGAGGAAAGGCCATTTGAAGACACAATGAGAAGGCAACTGTCTGGGAACCAGGAAGGGAGGCTTCACCCAAAAATGAATTTTGAAAGCTTGATCTTGGCCTTCTTATTTCCAGAACTGTTGAGAAAGTATATTTCTGTTGTTTAAGCCCTCAAGTTTGTGCTTCTATGTTATGGTTGAGAGGACAACAATAGATTTAGGTTAAGAGCATGCTATTGAGAGACCCAAGAAACCAAGAAACTTATTTGCTGTAAAAGTAGCGTTTAGTTCACTATATTTCATATATCCCCACCTCATGTTTACTATATATTTTGTGTATTCCTACCTCATGTATTTTATGAAATCTTAGTACTTTAAATCCTACCTCAGACCCCATAGAATTAGGCATATGTCGGGTTTTAAGCAGTGTTTGTATTTAGAATCCTTGGGTTAAGCATTGTCAACCCCAAACCAGCAGGCTAACTTATGCTTTTACAACGGGATATAAAGGATAAAGCGATAAGCCTCTTTCAAACATTCCTATAAGGTGGCACCAGACTTAGAGGAGCCAGCTCCTCTCTAGGTGGGCTTTATCACCGGTTTTTATCTCAGTGATAATTTACACGCGGTGGTTATGTAAACCTGCAGGGAACAAAGACTTTTATAAAAGTAACCACCTTGCTATAATAAGCTTGCTATTATAACTTCCCAGAATTAGTATATGATTTTCTACCCCACATTCACTGTATGTGTTTGCAGCATTCATATTTAAAACTTTGTTAAGTTTGGCTTTTGTTGTCCCATAATGACTATGTTATGTTATGTAAAGGTTAAGCAAACAAGCTTTCCGGTAAACTAAAAGGGCTAATGTAACCCTTTGTCTGCCGGCTCAGGTTACTTCATAAGCAGGGACTGTATGGACCTAACTTATCTAACATTCCACTCGACCTATTACGTGGGTTTCTGTCAATCACGGGCAGCACCCACCAATACCAAGTGTTCCCGTACCCATTAGGAGAAATTACCCAATCTTGTAAAATCAAGTTTGGAGTTCTTTCCCCTCCCTCTGTAATTGTGCATAAAAACTGCTTGCCATTGTGAATTGGGGCTCTGGTCCCTGAAGCTGCTGCTTCGGGCATGAGCCCAGACTCGAGCCTGAATAAAGACCCACGTGTGTTTGCATCGGAGCTGGCTCTTTGTGGTTTCTATATCTCTCTCATTGGAGTCCCGGGTTCAACAATGGTAGCCTGAGCACATGAATGCAATCCTTATCTCATGGATTTATTATTAGAAGCTACACATTTTTTCTTTTTGGCATGTTTGAGTTCCCTGTAGATTCTGGATATTAGGCCTTTGCCAGATTTACAGTTGGCAAATATTTTTTCCCATCCTGTGGTCTGTCTCCCTGCTGTCTTGCTGGTTTCTTTTGCTTTGCAGAAGACTTTCAGTTTGATGAGATCCTACTTGTCTATCTTATGGCATGGGATTTTGGGGTTTTGATCAGGAATTGGCAGCCTATTCCAATTTCTGTAAGGGTGTCTCCTGTGTTTTCTAAGATTCTTATAGTTTGAGGTTTTATGTTTAGGTCTTTGATCCATTTAGAGTTTATTTTTGTGTATGGTGATAGGTAGGGGTCCGGTTTCAATCTTCTGCATGTGGACAGCCAGTTTTCCTAGCACCATTTACTGAGTAGGTTCTCTTCTCCTCAGTGGTTGGTGGTGGAGGCTTTGTTGAATATGAGTTGGTTGAGAAATACTGAGGTTTTGCTTCTGAAATCTCTATCCTGTTCCATTGGTCTACATGCTTATTCTTGTACCAAACCCAGGCTGTTTCGAAAAGTATGGAATTTGCAACGGCTTGGATAGATTTAGAATCTATGAAACTCAGTGATCTATCACAGATACAAAGAACTGAGTACTATATGTTCTCACTCATAAGCAGACCCTAAAAATTTATCATAATACTATAAGAAAGGGATTGGCAGTAACAGGACACCGCTGGGGGGCAGGGCACATAACATCAATAAGGGTAACTGATCTCAAACCAGGTGAAGTGGGGACCAAAGAAAGGCCCAAACTTTACCTTTATGATGACCACTTATCTACCTAATCCTGAGTTGTACCCACATCTTTAAAATAAAAAGTAAATAAAATAAAAAGAAACTAAACATGAAGTAAGTTGAAGATTTAACAGCAATTTACACATATTAGTTAGCATTTTCCCATTTCCTTCTATTATGTGACTGTGCAGTGATAAGGGCCTTTTGTCACCAAACATCTTCCTTGTGACCACATGGTAGTGTGGAGAATTTAAACAGTAAAATCATTCCTTTGGATTCAGGTATTGTTTCTCTATGTTGCAAATAACAGAACTTTCACAAATTAGTGCAAACAAAAAGGAATTTTCTGGAAGTATGCTGTTGTTAGGGTTCCTGGTTTCAAACAGCATGAATGAACAGTGGCTGATTTAGGCCAGAAAGAAAATGTTGAACGATATAGAATGGGATACAGAATTGTCAAGAAGGATGGAGAACAGGTTTGGGGTCTCTCAGGTGGACAAAAGGGCCAAACATCACACCTTTGCATGGTGCCTGAAGACTTCAGGTTGCGGAGTGCAGGCTGCTGCTCCTGTGACACTGGGAGCACTAGACTCTCTTTTCACTGAGTCCCCCACACGAATGTGCTTGGTGGTCCTGCAGAGCCAGAGCAGACCTTCTTTCCGTGGCAGAGCCTAGGTCATCCATCAGCATCCATGCTGCAAAGTGAGCACTGGCCTTTGCAGCAGTGAGAGTGGGAGGCAACTCTGCCTTCTATCGAGACTCATAAGGTGGGGAACTTCACGAGTTAAAAGGAAGTTCAGAATGCTGGATGGCCAAGAAGAATAAGTATCCCTACAGATCTCAGGGAATCATACGGAGCCCCCAAATTGGAAGTGTAACTTTTCTCATGGGAGTAAGAACCGAGAATTGGAAAGCCAGCAACTGGTTACTCTTCATCTCTGTCTCTGTGTCTCTATACCTCTCTCTCTTTCCTATGTTTCCCAGCTCCTCTTGCTAGAGGTAAGGCTCACCTCTGTCCCGACTGCTGGAAATTAGTTGTTTGTTTCCCTTGGAGCATTTGTTTCCTCATCTTCCAGAAACACCTCCCAGTTTCCTTTTGAGAGCCCTCCTCTGTCCATCCTTGGTCTGTGTGGGTCCCATCCTCAGCCCTAGGGCTGGGTCACATGACCCAGTCCCAAGCCAATTAGCACATTGTATTCCCTTGGCTGTAGGGATGAATATGTGACCTAAGATAGCCTGGGACTCCTTTTGTCTTTTTTAAAAATTGAACTATAACTTTCTTACTGTAAACAGCAAAATTTTAAGCATGTAGCTTCATGCATTCTACATAAAATTCGTATACACCTGTGGAATCACCACTGAGATTGGGACACAGAACATTTCCGTAACCCAGCATGCTCCCTTGCAGTCCTCTGTTATAGTCCATCAAAGATGATCACTATTCTGACTTCCATTATCACAGATAGATGTATGACTCTTTTCTGAACTCTATATAAATGGCATCATATAGTATGTAATCTTTGCTGACTTACTTTTTTTTTTTTTGCTTAACATTATGTCTGTGAGATTCATCTATGTTGTCTTATGTAGCATTAGTCAATTGTTTTAACACCTGTATACTATTTCATTATATGGTTTGAGACTATTAAATAATACTGCTATGTACATCATTGTACACTTCTTGGTGGATATAAGCACTCATTTATTTGGGTATATATTAGGAGTAGAATTTCTGGGTCATAGAAACAATACATAGATGTTGCCAGATAGTCTTCATGTACAAATTTATACATCTACCAACAATATATGAGACTTACAGTTGCTCTACAGTCTTGCCTATATTTATTATCATTAGCCTCTTTGATTTTAGTCCTTTTGATCAGGTATTATAGTATCAAATTGTGGTTTTTATTTATATTTCTCTGATGACTTATGGTGCTGGACACTTTTAATATAGGCATACTGACCATTTGGATATCCTGTTTTTTGTTTTTTTTTTTTAAGAAAGAAAAGTTTATTTGAAAGTAAATTAGAGAGAAGGGAGAAAGAAGATTCACCTCCCCAAGGTGAGGGAGGGGCCCAAAGCCAAGAAGCATGGTGACAGCCATAGCTCAAAGAGCACATGGCCACACCAGAGTCTAGCAAGGCAATGGCCATTGGTTGCTTGTGGTTGAGTCCTTTTAATCATTCCCCTAGATGGGGGAAGATCATTAAGCTGATCAGGTGGTGGTCTGTTCCACATCATCACAAAGGGGCAGGCAAGTGTAGATATTGATGTTAGGTGATGGACAGCAGGTAGATGGGTGGGTTAGTCACATGATTGCTGCCATGGTGGGGTTTATTCATGTCATGTAGGTCACAAAGGGCTGATTAGGTTAACCCTGGGGGGTGGGGGGGCAGTTTCCTGCAAGAGAACTGTTAGACATTTACAATTCACAAACTCAGACATTTGCAATTTACAAACTCCTTGACCAAAGGTGGTTGTATTATCACTTTTATGACTTTGGCCAGCCAAAGGGTGATTGGGTGATCTTTGATCTTTGGCCTTGACAAGGAACTAAAAGTTTACTAGAGATTATTATGTTAAACCATGAATTGAAAGGTTGGGCTGTCCTGGTCTTGCATCTGTTGGAGATTTGCCGAGGGGGGATGGGATAGGCTGCTGCTTGTTCTGCAGTAGAATGTCTGAATGCTTTCTAATGGTTATGCTGAGACAAAAAGACTAAACTAAGAATAAGCTAAGTTTCTTCTAGGTTTCTATAGGTACCACCTTTCATTCCACCTCTTGCTATTTAAAAAATATTCTTATTTATACCTGGGAACAGGGAGGAAGATCAGGCTTCTGTAGCTACTTCCTGTTGCACATGGGGCATAGAGCTGTCCCTACCTGTCTAGAGCAATAGGAAGGGATGAGAGGATAGGAGCCCATGGTGTTAAGTATTTTCAGTTTTGTATCCAAAGTATTGACTGTAAGAATTAATATTATTATAATAAAGGCCATTATAGCCACTGTTATAACATAGCAAGTTTTTGATGTTTAGTAAAATGTATTTATAGTTACCTCAGTGGTTTGATACCAACTACAGGAGACCAGGCAGTTCTCACTGTTGCACCAGTAAATTCCTGAGAGGAGTAGGATGGTATGGGCTTTCTACAGAGAAACATGACCTTAAAGTTTAACAAAAATAATGCAATCCTTGTGCCTAGAAGGACATCCCAAAGTCATTAGTAATTTGGCCCTGAAAAGCACTATAGCTGATTACAGACTTCTGTGAGCAAAATCAATCTACCTGGTCTGCAGTTAGCTCGGGAGGTTGTGGGGCAGATGTGGCTTCTGGGGCTTGTTTCTTATCTCACCCTAGAGAGACTAAATTGAGAACTTGAAAAGTGTAAGTATTAAAATTTTTTTTTTTTTTTT
>NW_007246230.1:257528-298031 GCF_000164805.1 Carlito syrichta | reverse complement strand
GTCTCGAACCCACGGGCTCAGGCGATCCACTCACCTCAGCCTCCCAAAGGCGTGGGATTACAGGCTGAGCCACCAAGCCCGGCTTGGTATTAAAATTTTTAAAAGCATAATGCTATAACACAAGATTACAGTAGTTATTGTAAAAGTTACTTATTTAGCCAAAGTGATAGTCCAAAGATTTTGAAAAGAAAAAAAAAAACACCTCTTTTTTTTGGTAACAAAGACAGTGGGGGAGGGCTAATTGAATTTTGTCTCTTTCTAATCCCCACTGTTGTTTAAAGGAAAAAATTCTTTTGGATAAGGCTATATGATTTCAACATGGATGGCCAGGACCAAAAGGCTGGCACCTGTGTTAAATTAAGAAATTAATCTGGGTTCCTTTTGTTTACCTGGAGGTTTGTTGGGGTGATGGTGAGTCAGTGCCAGGCAGCTTAGCAGATTTGCAGGCCTCCATAAGTGGCCATCATTTGTGAGCCAAGTGTTCTCTTCTCTCTTCAGAAGAGAGTGCACCTGCTTCCCAGTGACTTTCTGGCCTGTACCGTGGACAAGGTCCAGGAGGTTAAGGCGTTTGGGGGGCAACTATGCTTTCAGTTCCCCCACAGACTGTACCCATAAACAGTGGGCACCATTCCCTTAGCTGGCTGTTCTTACCGGGTGTCTGATGGGCAGTTGGAGTTTTGTCACTAATGGTGACTGCCAGTTGGGGTGTCTTTTTGGTTCTTTGGTTCTGCTGCCCTCCATGTTGGCACCCTGTTGCTTTTCTAGTGTTTTAGCTAGGAAAAAAACTTAAAAGTTCTTTAATAAGGCTATACATAATTTGTTTGGAACAGTTCGATCTAAAATTCTTTGGAGTGAACAGACCACATGGATGTGAAATGATCTGTATCTACTTATTTATAATTATGAACAGGCAAAGTTGTTAAAACCCATATAGCTGGACTCGGTGGCTCAGCCTGTAATCCCAGCACTTTGGGAGTCCAAGGTGAGTGGATTGCCTGAGCCTGCGGGTTCGAGACATGCCCAGGCCACTTGGCGAGTCCTCATCTCTACAATAAATCAAAAACTAGCCAGGAGTGGTAGTGTGCACCTATAGTTTCAGTTACTTGGAAGGCTGAGGTGGAAGGATTGCCAGAGTCAGCAGGTCGAGGTTGCGGTGCCCGGGAGCGTGCCACTGCACTCCAGTCTGAGTGACAGAGTGAGACTCCAACTCAAAACCCCCCCCAAAACAAAAACCCTTATGAATTACTAAATTGTAGTCTTAGTTGTAAAATGTAGACAATTAGGTGAGAGTGATCAGTTCCCATCCTTACTGTGTTCACACAGAGTACCCAGTATTTTATCCATTTGGCAGGAGAAGTACTAGGCTTAGTAAAAGTGACTTAACCAGGTGGGAATTCCAAACCTTATCATGTCTCGCAGGGTGTTTAGCATTTAAAGCTTTATCTTTATCAAATAGTGGTGTTAGTCGGGCGTGGTAGCACACACCTATAGTTACAGCTACTTGAAAGGCTGAGGGGGAAGGATTGCCAGAGCCCAGCAGGTCGAGGCTGCGGTGCCCGGGAGCGGCCACTGCATTCCAGTCTGGATGACAGAGTGAGACTCCAATTCAAAACAAAAAACAAAAACAAAACAAAAACAAACAAACAAAAAACAAACAAACAGTGGTGTTGCTTAGCACTAATGTGTTAACAGATGGTAAGGCTGGAAGTAAAACTTTACTAGAGCACTTGCAAGTTTGGTTGGAAAAACAGATTAAAGTTACAATTGATCTTTTTGTAGTAATTTACATGATTCCTTTACTTTTGTTTGGGAAGGAAGGTTGATATAGTTTTAGTTTAAATTTAACTTGAGAGAGATTTATTGTAAGAAAGCAACAAAGAACTTTAATATCCTTTTGTCCTGGCTACCCCCCTGAGAAGAGACTTGTTAAGCCATGTGGAAACCTGAATGGGCTTCCCAAGTACACATGGGGGTGGTGACTTGCTGAGGCTAGTAGGGCTGCTGTCAGGGCATTATTATGCAGTGGAGGGAACGGAGGGTGAGAAGGCTGGAGGCTGGGGTCGGGTGCCATGCCTTTGGCATCAGCCCCTTCTCTGAAGGTAGAAGAGAAAGACTGAAGGCCAGGGTTAGGTGCCACAGCCGTAGACGCCAGCCCCTCCTCCACAGGTAAAGGTGGAGGGCAGGAAGAAAGAGAAGGAAGGGCAACTGACAGAAAGTGGAATAGCAAAAGCAGATTATGAGAGACAAGAGTAGTTAAACCAGCTGGTTTGGCATTTGAGTTGTTAGAGGGAAAGCAGGAATTGGAGTTGTAGAAGGAATAGGAGAATATGAAGGGGGTGAAAAATCTTTTGAGGGAGGGGCGGCTTAGTCAGCAGGATCAGTATCCTGATGAGCCTATGGGCAGTGGGGTCTGGGAAGCCAACACAGAAATATGAAAAGAGGAACAGACATCTGGCAAGCTAACTCATAAAAGGCATGGATATATGGGACCTCAAGGTACTTGTCATTTCTTTTTTTTTTTTTTTTTTTTTTTGAGTTGGAGTCTCACTCTGTCGCCCAGACTGGAGTGCAGTGGCCGCTCCCGGCCACCACAGCCTCGACCTGCTGGGCTCCGGCAATCCTTCCGCCTCAGCCTTCCAAGTAGCCGGAATTACAGGCATGCGCTACCACGCCCGGCTCATTTTTTGATTTACTGTAAAGATGAGGTCTTGCTGCCTAGGCGGGTCTCGAACCCGCGGGCTCAGGCAATCCACTCACCTCAGCCTCCCAAAGGCGCAGGATTACAGGCTGAGCCACGGTACTTGTCATTTCTTGTGAAGTATAAATCAAGCTGCAGGAGTGCATTAGGAGTTAAGGAGCCACCTTCTGGCCAGGTTTCGCCATCTCCCAGCTTATATTGTGAAATTTCCCTGTACTTGTCCACCAGATGAAAAGGTCAACTGGGGCAAGGTGGGCTGGAGCAGGTACCAGGGTTGTAAAGCAGTATTGTAATAAAAGGACAGTTGGGATGGGCTCTTGGTTTCATGGATTTGTTTCTGGGCCTTAACCCATCCAGATCTCCTGCTGAGCATCCCCAACAGATTCAAAAGAATCAGTGCAAAGGATGTGAGTCAGCAGGGAGACAGTGTCCTTCCCTCCCTGTGCCCACTGGAGCTCATGGGATACTATGCTCCACCATGTCTTGGAAGGCCTGGTACCAGGACTTCCAACAATTGGGTCCCCGACCCTTGCTAGGAATCTCCCAAGACAGAACTGGAAAAGCCCAAGAGACCCAGAAAGTCATCCGAACCAGGGGGGTCCAAGAGCGCACATATGATTAATGAGGGATGACTCACCAAAGGTGCAGAAAGGCATATCATGCAGCTATTGAAGTATCAAGGTCCTTTGTGGAGTTACTTTGCCAACCAGAGAGGAAAAGAGCAAAGAAACCAAGCACTTTGTCTCCCACCCGTATGGGTGCTGGTGGTCTGAACTTCCTTTTGGGACCTTCTTGCCACCGTAGGGAGTAGCCCTAGACAGAGACCATCAATTATCCTCTGAGATCCAGCCTGGTCCACGGGGAAACTCAGAGACCTTGGTAAGAAGGAAGTAAAGAGTTAACCTTAGTCCCTCATCCTGTTGGGCCTCAGCGGTCTGATGTCTTTGTCTGATGTCTTTCCCTGGGGCCTTCCAGCATGCTGAAATGTAGCCTCAGTCAGAGCTTTCAGTTGCCACCAGGTTCCAACACAGTCCACAGAGGGTCACCAGTTAAGAAATAAGAAAGAGAGAGAGATTTCAGATATCTTGGTGGAACCTCCAAAAATGGTATGGTCTGGACAGGGTGAGGGTAGATGGATGGATAGAGAGGCGAGGGGTGAGAGGACAGTAATAAAGTATACCATAGACTTAGGTTAAGAGCATGCTATTGAGAGACCCAAGAAACCAAGAAACTTAAAAGTCATACTTGCTGTAAAAGTTGTGTTTAGTTCACTATATTTTATATATCCCTACCTCATGTTTATTATATATTTTGTGTATTCCTACCTCATGTTCATTGTACTTTATGAATTCTTAGTACTTTAAATCCTACCTCAGACCCCGTAGAATTAGGCACATGTCGGGTGCTGGGTAGTGACTGATTGTGTAGTTATACAATGTCTTAAGTAGTGTTTGCATTTAGAACTCTTGGGTTAAGCATTGTTAGTCCCAATTGCCATGCTGACTTCTTGCTTTTACAACGGGATGTAGATGTTAAAGCGATAAGCCCCTTCTCATACATTCCTTTTGCTATTGCGTAGGCTCTGAGGCGCTAGCTGCTCTCTAAGTGGGCTCTATGTTGGTTTAAATCTCCAGCTCCCATGCCAAAGTTAATTTACACGCAGTGGCTGTGTAAACCTGAGGGAATCAAAAGACTTTTAGAAAAACCACCTTGCTATAAGACGTTTGCAATATTTTAAAAATTCCTAGAACTAGTACTATATGAATTTCTACCCCACATTCACTGTATGTGTTTGCAGCATTCATATTTAAAACTTTGTTAAGTTTAGCTTTTGTTGTCCCATAATGACCATGTTATGTTATGTAAATGTTAAGCAAACAAGCCCTCCTAAACATTCCTCAGTTTGGATCAGCAGACTTGATGGCGCTAGTAACCTCCTGCCTGCTTGCTCAAGTTAATTTATACGCAGTGACTGTATGAACCTAACTTATCTGACATTCCACTCTGCCCGTTAAGTGGGTTTCTGTCAATCACGGGCAGTCAGGTTAAAGCCCACGAAAGGTACCTACCAATACCAAGTGTTCCCGTACCCACTAGAAGAACTTACCCAATCATGTAAAATCAAGTTTAAAGCTCTTTCCCCTCCCTCTGTAATTGTGCATAAAAGCTGCTTGCCATACTGGATCGGGGCTCTCGTCCCTGAAGCCGCTGCCGGCTTCATACGTGAGCCCAGACTCGTGCCTGAATAAAGACCCTCGTGTGTTTGCATTGGAGCTGGCTGTTTGTGGTCTCTCTCTCGGATTTGAATTCTGGGTTTAACAGGGGAGACACAGCACCTGTAACCCAGAGATCCGAGTAATGCAAAGAATTGCAACATACAAAGAGGTTAAGAAAGAAAAGTTTATTTAAACGTAAATTAGAGAGGGAGAGAAAAGAGAAAGTAGATTCACATCCCCAAGGTGGGGGAGGAGGCCAAAGCCAGGAAGCATGGTGACAGCCATAGCTCAAAGAGCACATGGGCACACCAGAGTCTAGCAAGGCAATGGCCCTGGATATCCTGTTTTATCAAGTAACTGTTCTAGCTTTTGCCCATTTCTAAAAAACACTGGGCTGTTGATCTTTTTCTTACTGACTTGTGGCAGTTCTTTATTCTGGATATAAGTTTTTTGCTAGATACATATATTGCACACATATTCTCTTAGCCTATAGGTTGCATTTTTGCTCTATCAATGATGTTGTTTTATTTTTTGACTTGGGGTCTCACTCTTATTTTGACTTGGGGTCACTCATACTGGAGTATAGTGGCTCATTGCAGGTTTGACCTCCTGGGCTTAGGTGATCCTTCTGCCTCAGTCTCCCAAGTAGCCGGAACTACAGGTGCGTACTGCAATGTCTGGCTAATTGTCTTTTTAGGAATGTAACTTCAACGTATTAACTTCAGTTAATGCTTTTAGCTTGTTCTGTTTAGGAAATTTTGCTCACTCTGAGATCATGAGCAAGTTGATGACTTTTGAGGGAGGTAGAAATAAATGGTTCCTTTTTGTTGTATTTCATATTGTGAGGAAGTGAGACTGAGTCAGAAATGGAAGCAAGAAGCAGAAAGACTTGCAGAGGGGCAAGCAAGGTGAATCTAAGCTTCCTAGGAACTGTCTGCCGTGCTTGTGGCTGAAATTAGAGGTGGACCAAGAGGATGTGACATGGGCAGTTGGCTTCTGAAAAGAGGCATTTAACTATTTCTTGATCAAATATTTACTGAGCCCTTGTTCTGCAAGGTAACACCCTCATGGCATTTATATTCTAGAAGATTTTAGAAATTATTTAGAAACACCTTCTTCCAGATTAGAAAACCAAGATAAGGACATGACAAATGGTTTACCTGTTATCACAGAGCTAGGACAGAACTACAGCTAAACAAGAGCCACAGTTAGAACTCAGATCTCCTAGACTGAACCTTCCCCCACCCCTAACCTTGCTACCAGTCCTGCAGGAAAGACCTGAGAGGTGCTGGTGATGAGTGACCTCTCCTCTGCCTCAGGCTGAAAATAGACTGGGCCAATCTCAGGTGCATTTTTCTCTCTTCCTTTGACACCGGGCAAAGTGAGACCTCCCTGCTCCAAAGCAAAAGAGATTTCAGGAAGCCCACATACATCAAGGTGACAAAGCAGACCAGTGTCAGCAGGGAAAAATCAGAGGGATTTCCCCCAAGTCCTTCTGTCAAAGAAAAAAGCATGAGAGATCTTCCAGAAAGGAAAAACAACATCTCAAGGACTAGTCCAGACTGGGTGTGTGTTTCCCAAGTGGGGCTGCTGCCCCTTAGGTTTTGCCCCAGGACACTGGATTCCATCCTGCTGGGGAGGTCAGTGCCAGGAAGTTGGGGCTTAAGGCTGGCTGCACACAGCCTCAGGCAAGGCCTGGGTGAGGCACAGTCCAAGAAGCACTAGGATCTTCCCGTTGGCAACAGGTGGAAAGTGACAGATTTGGATGGTGACCTGGAGGCCAGTGACATGACGAGGCTGTGAATCTATGGGGCCCATTATGGCTCCCTCTTCCCACACCTCTTAACACCACACCAGCTGAGAGAATGATCACCACATGCATTCACTTAGACATGCTCCTAACTGTTAAAGGGCACCACCGGGTGCTTTACATGGACCAAGTTCCTTTAAATAAACATGAGTGTTTCCTCCCAACAGTAGAGGAAGGTAATAATAATGTGGTAGTAAAATTGGCTCTTGATACCCATTTACTACTTCTGCTTGGGAAAGGAGACATGGAGAGCTAATGGTGCATTTAAAAAAAAACTATTTTGGACTCCAGTGACCTTCTTCCTTGAATTCCTACTGAGCCACAAATGTAGAGTTTCGCTGTAGGTTAGTTTGGTGGTTCACTGTTTATTTGTGGGTGTTAGACAAGCACTGTGACAAAATTGTCATTTTATGTTTATGGTGAATTGTGGCTTTTTCAAGTTCAAGGGTGTACATATACAAAAAAGATAGACAACCACGTACTCAGCTCCTCCATCAGGAAACATCTAGAGCTACAGAAGCTCCTCAGGTCTGTCTTACAATCACTTCTTCCTCTTTATCCTCCCACCAGAACAAGCAGTGTCCTTACTTCTCATACTATGGATTAGTTTTGCACATACTTTTATGCCAGAAAAAGCAATTGATTTTAAATCACTAAAGCAAATGTTCTTCAGGGATTACACAATAGTTCAGTTATAGATTCTGTAGTCTTTGACCTTTACTTATAAAAGTTTGAAGATATTCAGTTTAATATTGCCTTCTTATTTGGAGATAATTTCAAACTTAAAAATTGAAAGAGTAGTATAACTTTTCTCCTGCATGAGAGAAAGTTGCTGGCATGATGTCCCATCACCCCAATATTTTAGCATGTAATTCCTGTACCACAAGGATATTTTTCTACATAGCAATAATATAACCATTAAAATATAACCAGCCGGGCTCAGTGGCTCAGCCTGTAATCCCACGCCTTTGGGAGGCTAAGGTGAGTAGATTGCCTGAGCCCATGGGTTCGAGACCCGCCTCGGCAGCAAGACCTCATCTTTCCAATAAATCAAAAAATCAGCTGGGCGTGGTAGTGTGCGCCTGTAGTTCTGGCTACTCGGAAGGCTGAGGTGGAAGGAAAGCCGGAGCCCAGCAGGTCGAGGCTGCGGTGGCCAGGAGCGGCCACTGCACTCCAGTCTGGGCGACAGAGTGAGACTCCATCTCAAAAAAAAAAAAAAAAAAAAAAACCAAAAAAACCATTTAAACCAATAACATAGACATATTATTAACATCTAATCTGCAGACACCAGTGATGTTTCACCAACTGTCTGAATAAATGTGCTCATCACAAAAGTCCAGGATCAAGTACTGCATTTGGTTGCCATATCTTTTTAGTCTTTTTTGACATAAGACAGTTCCTCAGTCTTTCCTTGGTTTTCATGACACTTTAGAAGATTACAGGAATTCATATGGAAGCATAAATGACCATGAATAGCAAAAACAGTTCTCAGCAAAAAAACCAACAAAAACAAAGCTACAATAATCAAAACAGCTTTGTATTGGCTCAACTACAGGCATATAGACCAACGGAACAGGATAGAGATTCTGGAAGCAAAACTTTAATTTCACGGCCAACTCATTTTCGACAAAGCCTCCACCATCAACTGATGGGGAGAGAAGAACCTATTCAGTAAATGGTGCTGGGAAAACTGACTGACCACATGCAAAAGATTAAAACAAGAACCCAACCTATCACCATACTCAAAAATCAACTTTGAATGGATCAAAGACCTAAACGTAAGACCACAAACTATAAGAATCTTAGAAAATGCAGGAGACACCCTTATGGAAATTGGAACTGGCAATCAATTTCTGATCAAAACCCCAAGTGCCTGTGCCTTAAGAGATAAGATAGACAAGTGGGACCTCATCAAACTGACAAGCTTCTGCAAAGTCAAATATACCATCAGGGAGTGGGGAGACAGCCCACAGTCTGGGAAAAAGTATTTGTCAACTGTATATCTGACAAAGGCCTAACAGCTAGGATCTACAAGAAACACAGACGTGCTGAAAAAAAAGAAAACAAACAGCTCCATTCCAAAGTGGGCAAAAGTTATGAACAGACACTTCTCAAAAGAAGACATACAAGCAGCCAACAGAAACGAAAAAATGCTCGACCTTGCTAGTCATCAAAGAAATGCACAGCTGGGCTCGGTGGCTCAGCCTGTAATCCCACGCTTTGGGAGGCTGAGGTGAGTGGATTGCCTGAGCCTGTGGGTTCGAGACCTGCCTGGGCAACTTGGTGAGACCTCATCTCTACAATAAATCAAAAATTAGCCAGGTGTGGTAGCGCATGCCTGTAGTTCCAGCTACTTGGAAGGCTGAGGCGGAAGAATCGCCGGAGCCCAGCAGATCTAGGCTGCGGTGGCCGGAAGCGGCCACTGCACTCCAGTCTGGGTGACTGAGTGAGACTCCAACTCAAAAAAAAAAAAAAAAAAAAAGAAATTCAAATTAAAAACACACTGAGATACCACCTAATTTCAATCAGGATGGCCATCATCAATAACTCAAAAAACAACAGATGCTGGGGAGGACGTGGGAAAAGGGAACACTTCTACACTGTTGGTGGGAGTGTAAACTAGCACAACCTCTGTGGAAAACAGTTTGGCAATTCCTAAAATTGACCAATTCTAAAAATTAACCTTCCATATGACCCTGCAATCCCCCTACTGGGAATATACCTGGAGAAACTCAAATCACTCTATGGAAAAGATACCTGCACATGCATGTTTATTGTAGCATTATTTACAATAGAAAAAATATGGACCCAACCATGCTGCCCATTGAAAGAGGACTGGATAAAAAATGTGGTAAATATACACAGTGGAATATAATGCAGCCATAAAGAAGAGCAAAATTATGAATGCAGCAACTTGGATGGACTTAGAGGCTATAATACTGAATGATTTATCACAGAAACAAAGAACTGAGTACCACATGTTCTCACTCATAAGCAAACCTTGGAAAATTATCATAATACTATAAGAAAGAGATTGGCAGTAGTTGGTAACTGCCAGGGGGTACCTGCATAATGGTAACAAGGGTATCTGCATAATGACCATTTGTATACCAATTCTGAATTGTACCCTACATTTTCAAAATTAAAAATTAAAAAAAAGAAAGGGATTGACAGTAGTTGGAAACTGCTGGGGAGGGAGGTGGGAGGGATTGGCAGTAGTGGGAAACTGCCGGCAGGGGGGCACACCTCATCAACAAGGGTGCCTGCATAATGAACATTTATATACCTAGCCCTGAATTGTACCCCACATCTTCAAAATAAAAAATTAAAAAAGAGATTATAGTTATTTTGTGGAATGTTCCTCAATTTGAGTTTGTCCTAAAGTGTTTCCTCAGTGTTAGATTTAGATGATGCTTTTTTGTGCGGCAGAAATATCATAGAAGTGATGCTACGATCTCATTGTATCCTATAGGTGGAGCAAAATTTCAATTTGTTTTATTAATGTTGATGCTCAGTCTGTCTGCCAATCCTTATTATAAAATAATTCTTTTTTTGTGGGTGGTACTTTGAGGCTATTTATTTTATTTTACTTTTTTAAATTTTTGTCTCACTGTGTTGTCCAATCTGGTCTCACTATGTTGTCTAGGCTGGTCTTGAACTCTTTGGCTCAAGATTATGTTGTCCAGGCTGGTCTCGAACTCTTTGGCTCAAAATCCTCCAGTTTTGGCCTCCCAAAGTGCAGGGATCAGAGATGTGAGCCACTGCACCTGGTCTCCATATGTTTATGTATTCATTTATTCGAATATTTACTGAGTGCTTGCTCTGTGCCAAGGCCTTGCTTCCTTTGAGTGTGTTAGTATGGGAGTGCAGAGTGTCTACTTTGGTCATAGGTGAGCAGGATGTGTGTGCAACTACACTGTCTTGAACTTAGCCAGTGTAGGAGCTGATCTGGGCCCAACTCCTTACCAGAGCACCCCAATGCACAGGGCCCACAGGTGAGAAATGTGTTGAGATCATTCTTTAGATTCAATAAAACACACCCATACTCTGTGCAACCTTTTCTGTACTGTCCAGATGAGCTAACTCCATTTATTTCCAGTGTGAGTCACAGTAAAAAATGCCTATATCATCATGACTGCTTTAGTTCCTCATTCTGTCAATTGCTGTTTAAACAAGAATAAAATCAAATCCAAGACTCATGCTAAAAACTTGGATGTACTTATGAGGTATAATGTGAGATGGATGAGTTGTTGGGGCCAGAATTGTTAACCATCTACTATTTTTTTTTTTTTTTTTTTGAGTTGGAGTCTCACTCTGTCGCCCAGACTGGAGTGCCGTGGCCGCTCCCAGCCACTGCAGCCTCGACCTGCTGGGCTCTGGCAGTCCTTCCGCCTCAGCCTTCCAAGTAGCCGGAATTACAGGCGCATGCTTCCACGCTCGGCTGATTTTTTGATTTATTGTAGAGATTCGGTCTCGCTGCCCAGGCGGGTCTTGAACCCACGGGCTCAGGCAATCCACTCACCTCAGCCTCCCAAAGGCGCGGGATTACAGGCTGAGCCACCGAGCCCACCATCTACTATTTTTTATGTTATCATTGAAGCTTGTTTTATGTTGTCATTGACTCATTAACTGAAATGAGTCATATATAATTCAGACAGTGGGTGAAACATTGACCATGAAAAGGCACCTGGCAAACACGTTAATAACATATACGTGATTGTTTAAGGCATGCTTAGCATACTTAAAGTAACATGATACTTCATGTGCCCTCCAGTGTTCTGTCACCACAGCTTCCACATGAATCTTCCTATGTTCTGACTCAGGAGTTGGCAAGCTATGGCCCGTGGGCCACAGCCAGCCTGCTGTGCCTGCTTGTGTGGCCTAAAACACTTGTTAGAAATGCAGATTCTTAGGTCTCATGTAAGACTCACTGAATCAGAAACTCTGAATGTAGGGCCTGGTGATCTGTGTTGGGACAAGTCCTTTAGGGGATGGTTTGAAAGCCATTGGCCACTCCTGTGTCCTTACAGATTTCTGGCCAGGACTTACCTTTTTCTGCCAAGTGCCTAAGCTATATCATGGGGATGAGCATGGAGCTTCATTTGCCAAACTTGATGATGTCCTTGAGGCAGGATTGGTGAAAAAGAGCTCTCTGGGGAAAGGTGAGATTTGTACCACTTTCCAGCTGGCTTAATACAGTCCATCTGAAATGAAGGTGGGATACACATTCGCATGAAGTATAGCTCAGAACATTACAAAATTAGGTCAGGTGTTAAAATAAAGGGCACTTTTAAATCTTAGGTGGTCACCTCAGGTTGGGTTTTGGCTGTAGCTAGATGTATACACAAGCTGGGCTGCAACATGACTGTGAGTTTTAGATTCTCTTCTCTGATTTGGTAAGACTAAGTTTTGAAAAAACCCCTTGCAAAGCACAAAAGGCCAACTAACAGTAGGCAGAGTGGTTTCTCCAGGGTCCCATGTCAAATCAGTTGTAGTAAGTCCAGATATTAGTGATTCCCACCTCTGAGGCTTGCAGATGTGGTGGACCTTTAACTGAGATATGGGAAATAACCTAGGAATACATCTTTGACCCAGGGTAAACTTTACCTGTACCCCACACTGCTCCCAATATAAAATTTCTGATATAGAAAATGAGGCTTAGGATTTTAAACAAATGGTTAAAAAGATCCTTGAAAAGAAGCTATGAATTTTGAAGACAATATGCAAGTGCATATTAACATGCAAGCGCATATTAACATGCAAGTGCAAATGAACAAGAAAATGACAGAGAGCGTTAACTAGCTCAAGTTTTATACTGGACATATAACAAGGGAAAAATAAAGGTCTGACAAGCAGTTGACCATAAAACAGGACATTATCAATATTTTTTTGACAAATGGACTTCTTATTAATGATGAACTCTGCATCTATCTATCTATCTATCTATCTATCTATCTATCTATCTATCTATCTATATCTGGTTTCTCCAAATAAATGTCATATATATAATATATGTCATTTATATATATGATGCATACATCATATATATGCGTGTGTGTTGTATATATTTTTATAAAATGAAGAATTGGCTCATGTGATTATGGAGGCTGAGAAATTTCATGATCTGTTGTCTGCTAGCTGGAGACCCAGGAAGGCTACTGGTATAGTTCAGTCTGAATCCTAAGGCCTGAGAACCAGGGGAGATGATGGTGTAAGTCTCAGATCAAGAGAAGGAGAAAACGAATGTTCCAGCTCAAGCACTCAGGCAGAAGCAGCAAATTTTCCCTTTCCTACCTTTTGTTTCATTTATGACCTCAACAGGTTGGATAATGCCAATCCTCAATGGAGAGGACAATCTGCTTTACTTATTCCACATATTTTAATGCTAATCTCATCTGTAAACACCCTTACAGACATACCCAGAAATAATCTTTACCCAAATACCTGGGCTTCTGTGATTCAGTCAAGTTGAAAATTAGTCATCACAAGTTAACTCATTACCAACTTTGTACACAATGTGTCTTGTAAAACCACACCTAAAACCTCCAAACAAAGACAATAACAAAGACATAATTTCACCTGACATAATATCACTAACTTGTGTACAATAAAAAATGTATTAACACCTTTTCTGAAGAAGAGTTAAAGTGCTTGAGTGATGCTTAGTCTCCTTGATATCTTGTAACTTAAACACTGTGATGAAATATTAACAAAACATTAAAAACTATGATAAAAAGCCAACACATCTCATATGATAAAGGAGTGAGAGAGGAAAGAAAACAAAGATATATTTATATATCCACAAACACATATGTATTCATAACAAAAAATAACGGAAATAATTGTAGCAATTGGAGTCCTTGTTTTTGTAATTAGTCATGTGGTCATAACTAGCATTTATAGCTAACGTCTTTCATCACTCATTCATATTGCCTTTGCCTTCAGCAAGTATCTCAACTGATCATGGCTCTTCACTTGGTAAAGCCACCCAAACCTTCATTAATGAGGTGTCTGGGTCATTAGTTGTTTTGCCTGGATTGTGTTGTAGTTTTCCTTTGACCTTAATCACAGGGCATAGTATTAATAAGAGATGCCCTAAGGGATCTCCTGGTATTACAGGTATACTCTCCTTACCTCCATTGTGAATAGACGCTCAATTTCCCTTGGTAGTAAGGATCCATTGGCCCCATCAGTGGAGGAACTCCTTTTTTTTGTCTGTTTATTCGAAGGCAGGAGGAACCCAAAGTGACTGAAAGCCTTAACTTCCAGTTCAGTGGAATCATTGTGTCTCCTGCTGGTGGAGCACTTCCTTCTTCTTAACCCTAACACTCTAGACCAGTAGAGCATAAGGTTTTGGGAACAGGAAGGAAAAACTTAACTGTTGGTTCCCTGGGAGTGTCATTCTTATTCCCATCTCTTGGTACCCATGAATCTGGCTATGGGAGGAAAAGAGCACTATATATTGGACATTGATTCAGGGAATACACAGTGTTCGAGAGAAGCTTGCCCTAGCCTAGCAAGGTATTGCCACCTGGCCAGTGCTGGAACTGAGTCTTCAAAAGACTATTCCAACACTCTGTCAAATTAGTTGCTTTAGGATGGTGGGGAACATGGTAAGACCAGTGAACTCCATGGCATGGGCCCACTGCCACACTTTGTTCTCTGTGAAATGAATTCCTTGGTCAGAAACAATGCTATGCGGAATTCATGATGATGGTGGGTAAGGCATTGTGTAAGTCTATGGATGGTAATTCTGGCAGAAGCATTGTGTATGGGAAGACAAATCCACATCAAGATTGACAATTCCAGTAAGAACAAAATACTTTCCTTTCTAACATGGCAGTCATCTAGTGAAATCAACCTGCCATGAGGTAGCTATTGTCATACTGGGGACTCAGTGTGGGTCTCTGCTGCTGGCAGATTGGACACTCAGTGTTAGCTGTAGCCAGGGCAGCCTTGGTGACCAGAAGTCCATGTTGCTGAGCCCATGCATAACCCTCAGGCCTACCACCCTGGCCACTTTGTTCATGAGCCCATTGGGTGGTGATGGATGGCTGGGAAAAGAGACTGACTAGCATCCACAGAACAAGTCATTCTAACCACTTGATTATTAAATTCGCCCTCTTCTGTGGACACCCTTTGGTGAAAATTCATGTGGATACATTATGTTTACATTTTTTATCCACACAGAGAGGTCCATTTACATACCTCTTCTCCAAATTTCCTTGTCATTAATTTTCTAATTGTGTTTCTTCCAAGTCACTGGCCCACAGCCAAACCATTAGCCACAGCTCATGAATTAGTGAATAATCATATTTCTGACCATTCCGCCTCTCAAGCAAAGTGAACAACCAGTTGTATTGCTAAAAGTCCTACCCACTGGGAAAATTTCCCTTTGCCACTGTCCTTCATGGATGTCCCAGACAGGGCCGTAGTGCTGTAGTTGTTCACTTTTGTTTGGTGCCTGCACATTATGCAGAACCACATGTAAGCCAGGTCCAAGTCTTCCCTTCCTCTGCCAACGTTTCATAGAGAGCTCCCCAGGAGAGCACAGGTGCAGGTTGGCAGGAGACAGTCTATGAACCATAGGCATCTGGCTGCTTCTTCAAGTAACTTGTGTCTCAGGGCCTGCTCAGGCTTAATCACATGTATATCACTTCCATTTGGTGATGGAGTGCTTCTGTGCATACCCAACTTCATGGCTTGGTGGGTCAGATAATACCTCATGTAGCTCAGGTTACACAGTAATTTGGTGGCCCGTGGTTAAGTGTTCAGTTTCTACTAAGGCCAGTAACAGACTAAGAGCTGTTTTTCAAAAGGACAGAAATTATCTCTATAGGATTACATGGCTTTACTCCAAAATCTGAAGGGTTGATGGGTCAGGAGTAACATACCCAAGTGAGGAATAATGCTGCCTCCAGAATCCAAAGAGGCCGAAGGCGTTGTACCTCATTTTTGATTGTATGAAAGGCCAGATGCAATGATTTATCTCTCACCTTAGAAGGGATATTTTAATATTTTCACACCACTGAACCTCCAGAAATATCACTGAAGTAGAAGACCTCTGAATTTTCCTGGATTGATTTTCATTTTCTGACACACAAATGTCTTACCAAGAAGTCTAGAACAGAAGCTACATTTTGCCCACTGGGTGACCATGGTGATACCTTGTGGAAAAGAGGGCAATCACTATTCCTGAAAACTGAATTATGACATAGGCCTTGGGAGTTGCCAAACCCTGAGGTTGGATGTGAAGTTATACTGATGGCTCTGCCACTAGAAAGCAGAAAGCATATGAGCCTATGGGCACTTAGGGAGAATAAGGCATTTGCCAGATTAGCTTTATACCAGGTCCCAGGGCAGGTGTAATTTGCTAAAACAATGAAACTATATATGGTACAGCAACTCCAATTGTAGTTGCCACCTGGTTAAGCTTATGACAATCTATGTCATTCCCCAAGATCCTTCTGTCTTTGCACAGGCCAAATAAGTAAGTTGAATGGGGATGTGTGGGAATCATTGTCTCTGCATCCTTCAAGTCCTTAATGGTACCACTAATCTCTGCAGTTCATCCAGAAATGTTGCATTGCTTTTGGTGTACTATTTTCCTAGCTAGAAGTAGTTCTAGTGGCTTTCATTTGGCTGTTCCCACCATAATAGCCCTCCCTTCACAAGTCAGTGAATGAGTTCGTAGGTTCTGTCAGCTACTGGGCATATCTATTTCAAGTATGTATTCTAGAATAGAGGTTATAACCACAGAAAAAATTTGGGGACCCACTGAACCTACCATGAGATAAACCTTAGCTGAACTCCACCAATCACAGTGACGTTTTTGGTCTCCTGTCAGCTCAGAGCCAGTGTCCAGTAGTCCTGGAAAGGTTTGATTATTTCCTTTTCCCCAATGTACAGTTACTCTGGTAAAATGCATAGGTCTCTTTGGAGAAGGCTTAGAGATATAGTAATATAAATTATTAGTAGCAAATTAGATCCTTTTCAATTTATTTGAGGAATCATGGATCTGTAAACTATCTCAGTCTGGAAACTGACAGAAGAAACTATCTCAGTCTGGAAACTGACAGAAGATTTGACTTTCTGTTTTTATGATACAGGTTAGACTTTGTTCACTTGACCTAGAACTTTTCTGCTTATAGAGATTAAGTAGAAATTTCGTAGGTTTGCTCCCTATTTTACTTTAGAAACACCATGATCAACTAGATAATGCCATAGTTCTGTGAGTCAGACTGTTCAGACTGCCGCTTTGACTCGGCTGCCCATTATAGTAGCCATGCCCACCTTCCCTCTGGCTGTTGCATGCTGCCACTTAGCTTCTGCCACCCCAGGATCCAATTACTCTCATTGTATTAAAGTTCTCAATTCAGTTTTTTCAGTTTCCACTTTGTGGTGTGGCCTCCAGAGAAGAGCAATCACAGAGCTCTTCAAGGATGCTGGAGCTCCTCTCACAAATCTGTTTCTCACAGTGTAAATCCACCCAGTGTGTGTGAGTAGGTCTTAAATGACAAATCCACTCTAGCCTTCCAACTTCCCTAAGCCTCTGAGTCACTTTTGCTACACTGAACCAAGGCAGGGGTGGGTAACATTAAATTTGCTCACTGTGGTTCTCTTTTTGGTCTGTGTTTCAGCTTACTAACCAACCAAATGGTTAGAGCCCTTCTTAACCCACTGAATACAACATTAGATGCAGAATCTCTGCTTAGTGGGCCTGTATCAATACATTTGGCTTGATGCAACTCCATGTTCTTTCCACCATTTTCTCAGACCCTTAAATATGCATTACCACTCATGTTCCCTAGGTTTCTGTCTGTATAAATCAGGAGACTCAAGTGGTTCTTTTGGAGTGTAGTGCATTTCCTCTTGGGTCATATTTTGTGCCTCATCTTAAGGCATCTACTAGGACCTGAGTCTGGTTATAGGTAGGGAGGCCGAGAGGAGTGATGGGAGTGGATCCTGAGGTGAACCAGCAGTGTCTTGCAAGGCAGCTTCCAGGAGCAGGGACATGACAGCTTCCTGGAAAATGCAGGGTTAGTCTCCTTGGATGGGGTATGAAGGCTACTTCCACTGGGGGTGGGAAAGCTGCTACCACACTTGTACTGGGGGTGGGAAGGCTGCTTTGCTGGGGGATGGGAGAATCTCTTCTACCGGCAAAGAAGAGTCATCAGAATTTAGGAGCTCAATGTTCCCAAGTATCACCAAGGTTTCCTCACATGTCTGTATCCCAATTTACAGGATCTTACTCTTTTCTAGTCAATGCCCCCACTTTAACAGTAGACACCCTGTGAAGCTAGGAGTTCAACTTGCATTGTAATTTGGCCAGTTGCAAGATGAGAGTCTGTGTTTGATTTTCAGCAATCTCAGTTCTTTGGCTATAGAAGATAATCATCTCCTTCAGTGTACACATAGAAATTTTCTGGTCATTTATGCAGTGCTCTAGTTGAGAGTTTGAATACCTGAGTTCATCCTTTTCTTATACCACTTTGTCCAGAAAACCAGCCAACCTCATTATATTCACTAGTTTTCTAAAGAATTTCCAAGCAATTATATATGCTGTCACTCAGCTCCTTGCTTCTTATAAGTGGTTTACTAGGAATATCCAATGTAGATATTTTTGTGCCTCTCTATTGCCAGATTATGCCATGGACTACCAGAGCTCTTTTTACTACTGGAAATACTGGAAATAATCTTTAGCATCTTTACATCTGAGTGGAGAACCAATTCCAGAAATCTCAGAACTAATTCAGAAAGTTCATTCTTAGTATATTGTTACTTTAGAACCAATCTCAGTACCAAAATCTGTATGAGTTAGGGCTCTCCAGAGAAACAGAGTCTATTTATAAACTATCAATCAACCAATCAATCAAGAGGTTTGTTTCAAGGAATTGGCTTACATGACTGTGGAGGGTGAGTAGTCCCGTGATCTGCAGTCTGTTAACTAGAAACCTAGGTCATAGGTGGAAGTGGCAAAGGGCCTTGAATGGGACAAGTTCAGAGGGCAGGAAAGCCGGTGATATGATTCGGTTTACCTCTAAAGCCCTGAAAACCAGGGGATATGAAGGCGTAAGTCTCAGACCAAGGGCAAGAGAAGGAGGATGTTCCAGCTTAAGCAGTCTGGCAGAAGGGACAAATTCTCCCTTCTTCTACCTTTTGTTTCATTCATGTCCTCAACAGATTAGATGATGACTAGCCTCATTGGGGAGGACAATCTGCTTTACTTAGTCTATGGATTCAAGTGCTAATTTCATCTGTAAACAACTGCACAGACAACACCCGGAAATAATGTTTTGCCAAATAATTGACATTTAAAATTAACGATCACAATAGTGTATCCCAAAATATAAACTAACGTGAAGTCAGTTTGATTAACAAAATATTTGAAAACAGGTGCCCAGAACATGGAACAGGCATTTCAATGATGTTTAAAGTCCTGCAATCCTCAAGTGAGTACTTTACAACATTTCACCAACTTCACTGTTATGTTTTTAGGAGTCATATTAAAGTTTCTTCTTCTTCTTTCTCTCTGTCACCTCTCTCCTTTCTTTTTTTCATCTCACTATGTTGCCCAAGCTGGCCTTGAATTCTTGGGCTTAAGGGATTCTTCCTCCTCACCCTCCCAAGTAGCTGGGACTATAGGCACCATGTGCCACTGTGCCTGGCTTGAAGTTTCTTGCTTGTAATAGCAAAAGACAAAATTACATATCACAAGGGAAAGTGTATGTTTCTTGCTGACATAATATACATATAAAGGGCTGAGATAATTCAAAGAAAAAAATGACACAAAGTTAATTTTTTATTGGGAAATAGTATTGGAGAAGATTACTAAATATCATATGAAGAAACAGTTCTTATGACAGGTTATGCAGTGTGGAATGCTTATTGCATAAGTTTGATGAAAGTACAGATGTTTCTCATATGTCTCAGCTAATGGCTCATTCTAGGTTTTTTGTCAGTCGTGGAATACAGGAAGAACTACGTTTTAAAGTGAACTACTAAAAAAAAGACACATAGGTATTCTCAATTGTAAATGATAAACATAAAATCATTATTTTATGGGAGAACTGTATAGTATATAGTATATAGCTTTCTCCTACTTTTTACTTTCTTTGGGGGGAATTATAAGAATTGCTACTCTTGCCATCTCATCTATCATACTATGGATCTGTTGCCATCTCATCATTACACTATACCACAGAGCTCAGGGTGTCAACTGTGTGCTCTCAGGACCAGACAGTTGAACTTGTGTTCCCTTTTAGAGAGTTTGGACTTTATCATGGGGGCACATAAATCAGATTTGTGATTTTGGCTGGCCATAGGTTGGAGGTGGCAAAAGGCCTTGAAAGGGGCAAGTTCAGAAGCAGGGAGTCAGTTGGGAGCCAAGGTAGATGACCTGGAGGATAGATGATGGCTTCATGGACTAGGGATGTGGCAGATAACATAGGATGTTAAGTAAGGGTGAGAGAATGTCAGGGATGACCCTGGTTTCTGGTAGCAAGTTAGGGAGTGAGGGCTTTTGGAGTAGATTTTTGGGTATACACCCTAAACAGAAGACTTAAAAATACTTACTGATTGATGCATTAAAAAGTAACACTAATAAATCCATTGTATGTTAACAAAGATAATATATATATTTTTTTGTTTTGTTTTGTTTTGAGTTGGAATCTCACTCTGTCGCCCAGACTGGAATGCAGTGGCTGCTCCCGGCCACCGCAGCCTCGACCAGCTGGGCTCCAGTGATCCTTCTGCCTCAGCCTTCCAAGTAGCTGGAACTACAGGCGTGCGCTACCACGCCCGGCTAATTTTTGATTTATTGTAGAGATGAGGTCTTGCCAAGTTGCCCAGGCGGGTCTTGAACCCGCGGGCTCAGGCAAGATAATATATTTTAAATGAAAATAACTGCATTTTATAAAACAAACATTGAATTCAAAGAGTGGTATCGTTTGACCATTTTTACAAATCTCTTTAATGTCTAGGTTGGTAGAGACAGCTGGATTTTCTTATTTGCTGCTGCATCCGTCTACTGTGATATCACACATCATGGGGTCTCCAGAGATCACCACTGTGTACTTTTGAAAGAATTAGAGTGAAAAAGTCAAATAACATCTTAGCATTATTATGAAAATAGTTTCACTTGTGGACCCATGAAGAGGGTCTTGGTGACCCTGAGAAGTCCCAATCACACTTTAAGAGTGGCTGTTGTATAAAATCTGTTTGGATTCTATACGATGTGCATGGATCACTAAGTCAAAACACATGTACGCTACAGAGATACAAACATACACACATTTAAATGCATGTATAAATGGACGTATTTAAAGATGATATTTTCCAGACTTTTTGGAAGGCAAAAAGAAAAGTAGTTGGGAGTTTCTGTGGAACGAGTGCACCACAGTTTCGAAGTCAATAATACTGTCCCTAGCTAGTTATTACATTTACTATTTGTTGGGTGCTTATCATGTGCTAGGCATTTTGCAAGAAGTTTACATGTTCTATCTCATTTAATCCTTTCCTGAACCATATGAGGAAGGTCCTATTGTTTTCTTCACAAAAGAGGAAGTTAAGACTGAGAGAAGCTCAGTCATGTATCCAGTGTCATACAGCCATTAGAATCTCAGTGTGTTCGACTCCAGAGCACATTTCTCTCAAAGACTGGAGACTGGATGATTTTCAAATCCATCCTTCACATTTATTCAGCTCTGAAAATCATTTAATTTAATTTTTTTAGCATTAGAATATGCTTTAGAAATATAGCCAGTAATATGTAATAGGTTTCTTTTCTTTTCTTTTCGTTTCTTTTCGTTTCATTTCGTTGGAGTCTCACTCTGTCGCCTAGACTGAAGTGCAGTGGCCGCTCCCGGCCACTGCAGCCTCAACCTGCTGGGCTCCCGTGATCCTTCCGCCTCAGCCTTCCAAGTAGCTGGAACTACAGGCGTGCACTACCATGCCAGGCTAATTTTTGATTTATTGTAGAGATGTGGTCTCGCCAAGTTGCTCAGGTGGGTCTCGAACCCGTGGGCTCAGGCAGTCTACTCACCTCAGCCTCCCAAAGCACGGGATTACAGGCTGAGCCACCCAGCCCGGCTAGGTTGCTTTTCTTGACGTATGAATACAGTTACTTTTTTTTTTTTGGAGTTGGAGTCTTTCTCTGTCACCCAGGCTGGAGTGCAGTGGCATGCTTCTGGCCACCCTAGCATTAACCTGCTGGGCTTCCACGATCCTTCTGTCTCAGCCTTCCAGGCAGCCAGAACTACAGGTACGCACCACCACACCTGGCTAATTATTTATTTATTGTAGAGATGAGGTCTCACCAAGTTGCCTGGGCTGGTCTCAAACCAGACAATCCACTTGCCTTGGCCTCCCAAAGTGCTGGGATTACAGGCTGAGCCACTGAACTCGACAAGTTAATTGTTAATGAACTTTTTTTTTTAACCACAATTCAATTTTAAAAGTTCTTTTATCTTCTCACAACTCTAAAAACCATGATATTTTGTCCTGAAGAATAACTTTAGGCTAGTTAAGATTCTGAGCATATAGCTGACTGAGGCACTTTAACCACAAAAATGATCTCAATGGACGTTATCAGTTTCAGGAAGAAATATTTTAATTCATCCTTTCTTTCAAAAACATATGAGCATGTTCCCTCTGCCTTAGGCTATATATGCTGCTTTAACGAAATATCCTGACTGGGTAGTTTATAAATAATAGAAATTTATTTCTCACAGTTCTGGAAGCTGGAAAGTCCATGATCAAGGTACAGGCAGTTTGGATGTCTAGTAAGTGCCATTTCTAAGATGGCACCAGGGATGCTGTGTCCTTATTAGAATGGTCCTCACATGGGAAAAAAGACAGAAGGGCAAAAAAGGGCCTGCCTAGTTTCCTCTGGTCCTTTTATAAGGCACTAATACCATCCATCACTAGCTCTCAATGTTTGTTTTACCCTAATCACCCCCTGAAAGCCCCACCTCTTAATACTGATACATTGGGGATTATGTTTTAACATGAATTTTGATGGGGACACAAACATTCAAATCATGGCATTTCACTGCTAGCATCTCCAAATTCATGTGCTTCTCACATACAAAATACATCATTCCATCCCAATAGTCCAAAAGTCTTAACTAGTTCCAGCACCAACTCAAAAGTCTAAAGTCCAGAGTCTCATCTAAATATCATCAAAATAGAATATGGGTGAGTCTCAAAGTTGTGTTTCATTCTGAGGCAAATTGCTGTCCAGCTGTGAACCTGTGAAATCAAACAAATTGTGTTTCCCAAATGCAATGTTGAGACAGTCATAGGGCAGACATTTCTGTTCCAAAAGGGAGAAATAGGGAAGAAGAAAGGAGTAATAGGTCCCAAATAAGTTCAAAACCCAATAAGACAAGCAACACTAAATCTTGAGGTTGGAGATTAATTATTGACACCATATCCTGCCTTCTGTACACACTGGGGGAGAGGCTGGGCCCCAAGGCCTCAGGCAGCCCCACCCCCATGCCTTTGCTGAGTGCCGCCTACACAGCAGCTCTCAGGAGTTTGAGTTGGGTACCTGCAGCTCTCCCAGGCTAGTGTTGCATGCTGGTCGCTCTACAGGTCCAGAGTTTCAGGGGCAGCCGAGGCCCCATGGCTCTACCAACTGCTGCTCTAGTGGGGTCTCTCTGTGGTGGCTCCAGCACCAGGGCCTACTGGACATTGCCCTAACGGGGACTTTCTGCTATGGTCCCACTCTCACGAATCCACTAGGCATTGCCTAGTGGAAGCTCTTTTGAGCAACTCTGAGTGCCCTTGGGGTCATTCCTCCATTGTCTTGATGAATAGCATCTGGTTCCCACCTATCCATATACTAAGATCCTTATGAAATGGTAGCCTACCCTTTCTCTCCCAAACATACCTTTTCACCTTTGACATGGCAGAACTTTTAAGTTCTGCTTCTCTTTTGATGATAAATTCTGCCTTTAATTTGATTCTCTCTTCTCATGTTTTACTATAAGCCATTAAGAGAAGCCATGCAGCAGCCTGAACACTTTGCTTAGAGATTTCTTATGCCAAATATCTTAGTTCATCACTCTTAAGTCCCGCCTTCCACAACACACTAGGACATGGACACCATTCAGCCAAGTTAGTTACCACTTTGTAACAAGAAAGGACTTTCCTCTAATTTCTGATAAGATATTCCTTATTTCCAGCTAAGATCTTACTAGAATGGTCTTTACTGTTCATATTTCTTCCAGCATTCTGATCAAAACCACTGAGATAATCTCTAAGAAGACTGAGGGTCTCTTTGCCGCTCTCCTTGTCTTCTGAGGAACACTCAGCAGTGCCAGTTTGATGGTGATCATATTCTCTGGTCTTCTCCCTGCCACTCACACACAATCTCCCTCAATACTGAGCAAGAGCTGGGGAGAAGATTGACTCAGCTTGTTCTCTGGGTTAAAGTTGTATGCGGACTATAGGATTCAGCAGCAGCTGCTTTTAGTGAAGAATGACATCATCTTGCTTGTCTTATCCACAGTAGGATCTCTGATTGCCATGTGCCTTTTCAAGGATGTGTCACAGCTTGGAAATGAATCATGAACTACAGGAAAATTCCCTTTTCTTGTAGCATGTTTGAAATAATATTTAAACAAAATGCTGTTGAACACATCTGCATATATTTGCAGTGCATATACCAAGAGGCGATTCATACCAGAGGTTTCATCCATTTCTAAAACAAAATTTCTACTCACTTGTTCATGGAATAATAGTTGCTACTGGGTGTCACAAACAGTATAGATATTATATCAGTCAATGGCTTGTTCTGCTTTTTCTCAGAGTATAACATCATGATTAATTTTGTGGCAGCTCCAACAGATGCATGAAAAAAATGCTCAGCCTTGCTAGTCATCAAAGAAATGCAAATTAAAACCATACTGAGATACCACCTAACTCTAGTCAGGATGGCCATCATCAATAATTCAAAAAACAACAGATGCTGGGGAGGATGTGGGGAAAAGGGAACACTTCTACACTGTTGGTGGGAGTGTAAACTAGCACAACCTCTGTGGAAAATAGTGTGACGATTCCTGAAAGATCTAAAAATTGACCTCCCATACAATCCTGCAATCCCCCTACTGGTAATATATCTGGAGGAACACAATCCCTCTATGAAAAAGATAGCTGCACACACATTTATTGCAGCATTATTCATAATAGCAAAAACATAGAACCAACCATGCTGTCCATTGAAAGAGGACTGGATTTTAAAAATGTGGTATATACATGATGGAATATTATGCAGCCATAAAGGACACAATTATTGAACTTCACAGCAACTTGGATGGACTTAAAGGCTATAATATTGAGTGGTCTATCACAGAAACAAAGAACTGAGTATCACATATTCTCACTCATAAGTGGACCTTGAACAACTGTCATACTGCTATAAAAAAGGGATTGGTAGTAGTGGGAAACTGCTGGTGGGATGGACACACCTCATCAACAAGGGTACTTGCATAATGAACAAGTATATCTAACCCTGAATTGTACTCCACATATTTAAAATAATTTTTTTTTTTTTTTTTTGAGTTGGAGTCTCACTTGGTTGCCCAGACTGGAGTGCAGTGGCCGCTCCCGGCCACCGCAGCCTCGACCTGCTGGGCTCCGGTGATCCTTCCGCCTCAGCCTTCCGAGTAGCCGGAATTACAGGCATGCGTTACCACGCCCGGCTGATTTTTTGATTTATTGTAGAGATGAGGTCTCGCTACCCAGACGGGTCTCGAACCCGCGGGCTCAGTCAATCCACTCACCTCAGCCTCCCAAAGGCGCGGGATTACAGGCTGAGCCACCGAGCCCGTCTAAAATAAAAGTTTAAAAAAAAATTTTTATGACTTCTGTGGCCTGTACATGTTTTTTTTTTTGCTAAGAGGGTTACAACTTTCAGTAATATCTCTCATCATTTTTTCCTTTCTTTGCCTTTAGCGTTAAAATGAACAGTTTTCTAGATGGCATTATTTGCCTTTGTTACAGAAATACTCCATTTGTTTTAGGAGATTATTGGAAAAGTTTTTATGACTTCATGCCACTAGTTGATAAGATTTCATAACAATTGGTATCTTTTGGGCTAGAGATGAATGCATCATGATTCCAATAAAATCCATTGTTTGGATAAAGTATTCATTATTATACTTCCTGTTAATATCTTTCATTTTTAGCTGCCTGGGAAAAAAATGATTACACTTGCAGAGCCATTTATTCCAGCATATGCAGATTTACTTAAAAAAAAATACTACAATCTTGTTTGCTATTTATACTTATAGTTATTTAGAGTTATTTATTGTGCTGATTTCATCACTATGATTATGCTAAAACCAGATTTGAGCTGTTTACCCAGTTTTATGAATCGGGATATAAGGCAACAGATAGAACTAATAAAAATTTATATTAGCTGGGCTTGGAGGCTCAGCCTGTAATCCCAGCACTTTGGGAGGCCGAGGCAAGTGGATTGCCTGAGCAGGTGGATTCGAGACTCACCTGGGTAACTTGGTGAGACCCCATCTCTACAATAAATAAAAAATTAGCTGGGCGTGGTAGCGTGCACCTGTAGTTCCAGCTACTTGGAAGGCTGAGGCGGAAGGATCGCCAGAGCCCAGCAGAGGCTGCGGTGACCGGGAGTGGCCATTGCACTCCAGTCTGGGTGACAGAGTGAGACTCCAATTCAAAAAAAAAAAAAAATTTTTTTATATTAAACGTAGGTACGTAGTAGCACATAAATATAACATACTCAGGGAAAAAATGAGACTCAGTTAATTGATTGTTAGTAGCAGTGACGTGACATGTGCAGCCTCTGTGGTATATGTGAACCTTGTTGGAACATTTTAAAAAAAGAATATGGCAAAATTTCTGTACGTTGTATATAACAAATTTGTTTCATCACTTTTTTTCCTTTGACTTTGCCAAATCACTTGCAGACTGTCAGGGACCACCACTGTTTTATACACCTTAGAGGGAAGACCACTGCCTATGCTCTATGTCTGGGGTGAGGGAGTCATGTAGTAGGGGAGAGGAAGGGTGTTTCTTAGAAGTCAGTGCTTTTTATAAAATAAACATTTTTTTTTGGTACAGGCAGCCAATATAGTAGCTCTAAAGAATGAATGAGAACAATATTTTCTAGTCCTCCTGGGATTACCTTTAAATAACCTTTGCTCTCCTCCCACCACACACCAGTGGGGCCTACCTTGATCTACCTTTTACTTTTTTATTTTTTTTTATTTTTGAGTTGGAGTCTCACTCTGTCGCCCAGGCTGGAGTGCGATTGCTGCTCCCGGCCACCGCAGCCTCGACCTACTGGGCTCCAGCGATCCTTCCGCCTCAGCCTTCCGAGTAGCCGGAATTACAGGCATGCGCTACCATGTCCGGCTAATTTTTTTCATTTTATTGTAGAGATGAGGTCTCGCCAAGTTGCCCAGGCGGGTCTCGAACCCGCGGGCTCAGGCAATCCACTCACCTCAGCCTCCCAAAGGCGCGGGATTACAGGCTGAGCCACCAAGCCTGGCTGATCTCCCTTTTAAAAGTTGCAGCACCCGTTGCTTGACCCCCAGTTACTCTGCTGTATTTTTTATTTTTTCCCATAGTGCTTATCATCTTCTAATATGCTACTTGATTTACTTATTTATTATGTTTATTATTCATTGTCTATTTCCCCTACTAAAATGTAAGTCACACAAGGCTAGGGACATTTGCTGATCTTTGCCCTGATGGAACATTGCCTTGAACCCTTGAGTATGCAATAAATGTTCATTCAATTAATGAATGTAATGAAAGCCTGCTGTGTGTATGCAGTACCAAATTTATCAACTCACTTCATTCTCACTCCAACGAACATGAAGTATAATAGCTAGTATTTCACACAGAAAATGCAAGGTCAAGAGGTTCGTGATGACTTTCATGATGATAACAATGACAATGACGGCATATATTGTAATTTACTATCATTTTACTATGTGCCAGTTAATTTATCAATACTACCTCATTACACTCTCAAATTAATTCTGAGTAATAGGTATTTTGTTTCTCATTTAATTGGAAACTCTGTTCTGAAGGAGTAAATAACTTGCTCAGATCACACAGCTGGTCAGTGATTGAACAGGGACTTGAATTTTTGCCCACTTGGTCCCCATCCCCGGTTTTCCCTGCAGGGTGCCTGAGTATTCATTTTAACACTGTTGAGAAACAAAGAACAGAGTTCCATATGTTCTCACTCATAAACTGACCTTGAACAATTATATTGCTATAAGAAAGTGATTGCCAATAGTGAGAAACTGTCAGGGGAGGGGTGGGTGGGATTGACAGTTGAGGAAAATTGCTAGGGGAGGGAGGGACATACCTCATCAACAAGGGTACTTGCATGACCAATGTTTGTATACCTAACCCTGAATTGTACCCCACATCTTTATAATAAAAATTTTAAAAAAGCACTCTGTTGATCTAGATTAATCTACAGCATTATTAAATTGCTTAATTCAATGTGAGAATTCATAGATTTTTCTATTCATAGCATTCCTTCATTCTTCCTGAGAATAACTAGCTTAATAGTTCAAACATGTATTCCAGAAACCACAGCATCTGTAACTAGAGCTTGAAAAGGAAATGAGGTAATATTCAATATTGTGAATGAATGGAGAAGCCCAAAGTTACACAAACCACAGACTGACAAATCCATTTTTCCTCTCTTGCTCTTCTTTTTGTTTGTTAAGTGTGATAATATAAAGTTTAAAAAATGTCAGTGGACCTGGTTTTCAATGACACTTCACTGAGGAAGCTATTTAAAAAAATTTGATTGGTCTGCTCCCTCTACCTAGAAAACATGACTGATATAAAGGCCTATTTCTCTGTACTGAACACGTGTATTCTTATTTATGTAGACAGTTTCTCACCCTCAGCGCTATTGATACTATGGGTAGAGAATTCTTTGTCGTGGCATAGGCTGTCCTGTGCGTTGTACAATGTTTAGCAACATCCTTAGCTTCCACCCGCCAGAAGCTAAGATTTCCCTCACCCCCAACCTCCTGCATGTGATCTCGAGATGTGAAGATTTCATCTCCCAACCTATATTGGGGATAACTAAGTTGAAAGTATGAAACAGTGTCAAGCAGAAATCTGAAGCAGAATACCAGAGCTCAAGTTTGTATAAACAGATAATTGTCTTTGATTTCCTTCTGCAAACAAAGATGTAGAAACTTCTCACTCCTTAATTTTGAGACACATTCTTTTCTCTTGACAATAGTAAACCCCTTAGTATGGTGCCTAGCACATACTTAGGCCTTGATAAATGCAAGTTATTATCATTATCACAAAAGAGTGGTACATTGTGGCTATGAGGGTAGGTGATAGGGTGGATGTAACACTGTCCAGGCAGGCAGAACAAGGTCTGTGACAGGAAATGCTGATCACTCAGAACAGGAGTCATTAGGTGTTGGAAGAGGAACTCTGCTGGTCAAGGTTCCTAGTCGTAGCTGCACACCGGAATCACCCAGGAGACTTTTCAATACTGGTGCCTGAGGCGTCCCAGAGGTTCTAATTTAGTTGTCTTGGGGAAGAACCTGGGGTGTTGGTATTCATAAAATCTCCCCAGAAGGTTCAGTTGCACAGCCAGGGCTGGGGACCATGGTTGTAGGCAAAGCACTTGCTGAGGGAGGAGTAACATGTAGGAGAAACTACATTACTGAATAGGAATCGTTTTCAGAAAGAGGAATCCTCTAACTGTGCGGACTCATCTGGTACTGTAACACAGAGATGGGTCCAGAGGCTGTGTTGCTGGAGGAATGTGTGCAGTGGTAACACACACAAATGCTGATTCCTGGAAGGGAGATAAGATTTGGAGTATATGGGGCTGGAAGCTAGTCTGTGAAAAGTTCTTCTAGTCACAAGAGTGTGGACTTGGAGCAAAGAGTTTAGTTCCCACTGAAGGATTCAGCCCAGACCTCAGTTGCTAATGCTGTCAAACATGAGGGGAAGAGTGATGAAGTCAGTGTGGAAAGACAGTGCTATTAACTATTTGTGATAAAATTATCTTACTTTTCTAAGTGTGACAAACCTGTAATCATGTGTACCCATGCCAAGGTCCCTCCCAGGGTCCTAGAAGTAGACTGTGTAAAGTGAGGAGCCCGGAATACAGAAAATCCTGAAAATAGGAGTTCTTTCATGTCAGGAATATATTTGTAAGGCAGCATGTAAAATTACACTGAATCATGGAGTTTTCAGAGAGAATTGTATAAAATCAAATTTACCAAAATTATTGTGTTTCTAGGACACACATCTTAAATATTATAGATCAGGAGTATATTTATGTGTGAAGTTGCAGTCTTTATGCATACCAACGTACTACATAGGATCTTAGTGTATTTGATGAATCCTGTCCAGACAGAGTTTGGTGTTCCATATGGAACACTATGCAGATCACTATGCAGTTATTTATTTATTTATTTATTTATTTCAATAGCATTGTGAGGTACAAATAGTTTTAGTACCCACCACCCCTACCTGAGCACATTGTACCCAATAGGTGATTTTTTTGATCTTCTACCTCTTCTTCTCTTCCCTTTCTGAGTCTCTAATGTCCATTATACCATTATACCATTCTCTATGTCTGCATATTCTTAATTTAGCTCCCACTTATAAGTGAGAACATGCAATATTTGGTTTTCTGTTCCTGAATTAGTTCACTTAGGATGATGTTCTCCAGTTCTATCCAAGTTCCTGAAAAGACATTATTTCATTCTTTTTAATAGCTGAATAATAATCCATGGTGTATATATACCACATTTTCATTATCCACTGATCTGTAGATAGAAACTTGGGTTGATTCCACATCTTTGCAATTGTGAATTGTGCTGCAATGAACATGCAGGTGCAGATGTCTTTGTTATGCAGTGACCTCTGTTCCTTTGGATAGATACCTAATAGTGGGATTGCTGAATCAAATGGTAGATCTACTTTTAGTTGTTTGAGAAATCTCCATATTGCTTTCCATAGAGGTTGTACTAATGTACATTCCCACCAGCAGTGGATAAGCATTCCCTTTTCTCCACATCTGCACCAGCATCTGTTGTTTTTTGATTTTTTAATAATGGCCATTCTGACTGGTTGTAAGGTGGTATTTCATTGTGGTTTTAATTTGCATTTCCCTGATTATGAGTGATGTTGGGCTTTTAAAAATATGTTTGTTGGCCATTTGTCTATCTTCTTTTGAAAGATGTCTGTTCATGCTTTGCTCACTTTTTAATGGGGTTATTTGCTCTTTTTCTTGCTGATTTGTTTGAGTTCTTTGTAGATTGTAGCTATTAGTCCTTTGTCAGATGTATAGTTTGTAAATATTTTCTCCCATTCTATATGTTGCCTATTTGCTCTGTTATTTGTTTTGCTGTGCAGAAACTTTTTAGTTTAATTAAGTCCCACTTGTCTATTTTAGTTTTTGTTGCATTTGCTTTTGGGATTTTAGCCATAAAGACTTTGCCTAGGCTGATGTCCAGGAGAGGTTTTCCTAGGTTTTCTTCTATGATTTTTATGGTTTTATGTCTGACATTTAGGTCTTTAATTCATTGTGGTTAAATTTTGTATATGGGGAGAGATAGGGATCAAGTTTCATTTTTCTCCATGTTGTCATCCAATTTTCTCAGCACCTTTGGTTGCATAGGGAGTCCTTTCCCCAGTGTATGCTTTTGTCTGCTTTGTTAAAGATCAGTTAATTGTAGATATTTGGGTTTATTTCTGGATTCTCTATTCTGTTACATTGATCCATGTGTCTGCCCTTGTATTGGCAGTACTATGCTGTTTTGATTAGTACAGCCTTGTAGTATAGTTTGAAGTCAGTTAACATAATGCCCTCAGCTTTGTTCTTTTTGCTTAGGATTTCTTTGGCTATTCTGGCTCTTTTTTGGTTTCATATGAATTCCTAGAGGTGTGATGTTAGGCTGTTTGCATAGAGGTGTTCATAATAGTTTAAGATTTTTTTTTCTAATTCTGTGAAAAATAGCATTGATAGTTTGGTAGAAATTGTGTTGAATTTGTAGATTACTTTGAGCAATATGGACATTTTAACAATGTTGTTTCTTCCAATCCATGAGCATGGGATATTTCTCCATTTGTTTGTGTTTGCTACAATTTCTTTCATCAGGTTTTGCAGTTCTCCTCGTAGAGATCTTTCCCCTCTTTGGTTAAACATATTCCTAAGTATTTTAGCTTTTTGGCTGCTATTGTAAGTATAACTGAGTTTTTGATTTGGTCCTCAACTTGGTTGCTATTGGTGTATAGCAGTGCTACTGATTTTTATATGTTGATTTTGTATCCTGAAACTTTCCTGAGTTCATTTATCAAGTCCAGAAGTGTTTTGGAGGAGTCTTTAGAATTCTCTAAGCATATGATCATATTGCCAGCATACAGAGATAGTTTGATTTCATGTTTTCCAGTTTGGATATCCTTTATCTTTTCTCACTTGATTGCTCTGGCTAGGAATTTCAGTACTATGTTGAATAAGAGTGATGAAAGTGGATGTGAGAAACAAATTCACCTGTTCAAAATCAAAGGATGGACACAGAGACATGGAGTACAGTAGAAGTGAAACTTTAATAGGAGTTTGCAAGATCAGGTGTCTGATAGGCAGGAACATCTGGGGTGGCTACAGCAAGCAATTTATCCCCTAGCGCTCAAATCCTTCCCCTGATTCCTCATTGGCTGAATACTTTGGGGTGTACATTCTTTTCTGGATATTGCCTGAGTTCCATTTTTTTCCCCTTATAAGGTAATTCTTAGTTCCCTTCCCTAATTAAGTTTCTATTTTCTTAAGAATAGTGTGTTGTTTTCTCATTGGTCCATTTCCATCTCCTGCTTGTTTAGAGGCCCACCAAGAGCTGGTGACTGAAGATTGCGACATCCTCCAACCTGCTTAGACAGGCTTTGAAAATGAACCATCAGAATGTTTCTTAAAAATTCCTTCTTCTATTTTTTAAAATGAATTTCTGGTTCCATTTTTATTTTATTTTATTTTATTTTTTGAGTTGGAGTCTTGCTCTGTCGCCCAGACTGAAGTGCTGTGGCTGCTCCCAGCCACCGCAGCTTCGACCTGCTGGGCTCTGGCGATCCTTCCGCCTCAGCCTTCCCAGTAGCTGGAACTACAGGTGCGCAATACCACGCCTGGCTAATTTTTGATTTATTGTAGAGATGAGGTCTCGCCAAGTTGCTATTTAAATTCACTGGGGACTCCTCTTGGGACTCCTATTGAATCTATGTATACATTGGAGTTAAAAGATTCTTCTGGAGTCCTTTGGTTTTGGTGGTGGGCACTGTTACCCTCAGTGGTTTGATGGAATGCCGAGGTGGATGGGATGGCTAATTGGACTAGTGCACAAGTCCCAGTCCAGTTGGATGACAACAGGTTGTGCCGGCCCCTCTTTCCACAGTACCACCAATCATCTCCTTGCGGGTTGTGCAGGTTAGAGTAATTGTGACTTAACTCACCAATGACATTTAGAATATGGGTGCAGGTCAACAGGTCTCCTGTGGGCTTACTGAACTCTTCTCCCTGCCTTGAGAGGCAAGAGGTGTAATTCATTGCCCCTACGGAGAAGGAGGGGATTGCCCTCGGGTCTGACCTCTGCAATGTGGGAAAGAGCAATGACAAGCTCTTGCAGGTTTTATTTCCCCATGCCTCTTTGCCTTGGTAGAGAGCCATCATGCAGTTCATCCCTGTAGGGTCTGCATCCCCTTCAAGAGGAAATGGAACTACCTGCACCTGTGGCCATCTTGCAGCACAAACATAGCGATTGCTTTTGTTGAGCGTCATGTACAGAAAATTTAACTCATTTAACCCAGGCATTGACATCACCATACCCTGTTTCAGTTTCAAGTGTCTGTCTTATATTCTTGACTTCAACTATAGTCACCCTCTCAGGATCATTATTAGGAGGACTATTATGACCTTTGGGACTTAGGGCTGGTTTGGGTATATCTGATGTGTTATTATTAACTAACATAAGGACTAATTGTCCTAGCGCGTCTTTTCCTGTGACATCTGCTCCTAATCCATATACCCAAGATGCCACTTGTGGCTCTTGATCTAGGGCAATTGGGTTGCTAGTAGTTAAAAGTATAGGGTTGCATTCTAAGTTCTGACATACTTCTGGTGGGGTGCCCTTAGAAAGATGTATTTTATCTTTTAATGGTCTCCAATTTAGGGTGACCCACCTCAGGTTTACTGTCCATCCTTTCCATTGGGTGTTCCGCTAGACATCATCCCAGCTGGGGCAGGGACTGGCATTAATTACTGTAGCCAGTGCTTGGTTCTGGGCAAAGGTATTTTTCTGTTTGTGACAATTGTCTCTGATTTTTTAAATCCCCACAGGGTAGAACTTGATGTGCATCAAACCGAATGGTTTGAGGTGTTACAGTTTTTGTTATATTTATCACCAACTTGATTGGGTATCTATGTGTTCCCTGCCAGTTCCCATTACCTTCCTCCCTGTTAATGATCATATATCCTATTAATGTTGAACACCAAATTTGAACCTGGCCCATGTTCCTTAAGGAACTTTCCTCAGAGTGACCCTTAAGGATTCTCCAGGGGACCTAGACACTTTCCATTGATTTTTGGCTTCTTCTTGAGTTACTGGTTCTTTAACTCAGGTATAGTGAGTCTACCCTTTCTTGACCATTCACACAGCAGTCTCAGTAGTCAGGAGTAGTTGATAAGGGACCTTCCCAACTTGGCTGGAGTTTGTCTTTCTTCCAGGTTTTTATAAGGATGAAATCACCAGAGTGGAACTTGAGAGGTGGGGTCTTTCTCACCTCAGGGATGACAAAGTGGAAGATATGGCCAGTATATAGGTTTTTAGAAATTGGTCCTTAGTTTCCATAGTGGGAAGATCTGTAGTTCTGCCCAGGTATGGGAGTTGATATAGTAATTCATAAGGATACAAGCCCACATCTTTTCATGGGGCTGTCCTGATTCTGAGAAGCACAATTGGAAGGCACTTCACCCAGGGTAATTTAATTTTCATTATTAATTTAGTAATAGGTTTTTTGAGAGTCTGATTTACCTTTTTTACTTTCCCTGAGGTAGGAAGGTGCCGGGGGTGTGGTAATCCCATTGAATCTGTAAACCTTCCATTACCCCCTTCAATACTCGTGATGTAAAATGACTTCTGTTATCTGTCTACATTTTCCACTAGTCCGAATCAAGGAATAATTTGTTCTAGAATTATTTTACCCAACCTGAGAGATGTTCCATTATCATTAATAAGAATCTTAATTTTCCTATTTTTGGCATTTTTGTGAAATCTACCTGAATGCTTTGGAATGGTCTCAGTCCTGGAGGCCGCCTCCTGCAGGTTGCTTTCAAATTACCTTTTTGTTTATTCTCTCACAGGGTATACAGCCTTTACATATTTGCTTGGCAATGGTATATAGATGCCCATGCATCCATAAGTTTTAAAATATGACATCACACATGGCCTGAGGACCCCAGTGGCTCCCTTGTGTAGTATAGTTGTTAATTCTCTCATTATGGGCTTGCTGGTCATTTCCATTCCATCTGGGAGGAACCACTGTTTGTCCCCATTTTGAATAGCTCCCAAACTGTTTAGTTCCCCTTCTTCCTCTTTAGTGAATTGAGGCTTTAGTATTTCTTTGGGGATGCTAGGGATGAGACTCAAGAGTTTAACCTCTTCTTAAAGGGCAGTTTGTTTTGCAACCTCATCTGCCAGCCTGTTTCCTACAGCCTCCAAGGTGCTTCCCTTTTGGTACCATTCACATGTACTACTGCTATTTCAGTTGGGAGCAGAAGGCTTTCCAGGACCTCTTCGATTAGCTCCCCATGTACTAATTCCTTTCCCTTGCTGTTGATGGGACCTTATTCTGTCCAAATCTTCTCAGAGGCATGTGTTACCCCAAAGGTATATTTGGAGTCAGTATAAATGGTGTCCTCCTGTTCTGCAAGGAATTTTAAGGCTTGATTGAGGGCATATAGTTAACAGGTTTGTGCAGACACGTTGTTAGGAGTTGACCCTTCTCATGTATAGATTGTTGATTCCTGTCAACAACTGCATGTTCATTATGCCTCTTTTCCTCTATTATTTGGGAGGGCCCATCTATAACTAGTTTTGCCCTGTTGTGTAACAAGATCTCTCATAAATATGATCTAACTTTGGTTTGATATTCCATTATATCCAAGCAGTTATGATCTATTGTTTCTGGGTTCTTATCACCTTTTCATAGAAAACTAGCTGGGTTTAGACAAGCGTCTGTGGTTGAAATTAAGTCATCCTTTTCTAGTAGCATAGCCTTATATTTTAGGATTCGGGAATCAGTTAGCCATCTCCCTGCTTTTTGGTTGAGTATGATTCTGACCTAGTGAGGAGTACTAATTATTAAGTCTCCCCAAAGATCAGTTTTCTGCTTTCTTTTACTAACAGGGCAGTGGCTGCCACTGCCTGGACACATTTCAGTCATCCTTGAGAGATAGGGTTAAGGATTTTAGAAACAAAAGGGACAGGCTGCCTTTTCCCCACCCCCAGGTTTAGGTTAGTACCCCTAGGTCTATGCCTTGATCCATCATGGCAAACAAGTGAAATGGCTTGTCTAGGGTTGGAAGAGCCAGGACAGGGGCTGTAATGCGGGCCCACTTTAAATCCTCTATTGCTTGTTTTGCCTCCTGAGACCATCGTAAGGGGTTAGAGCTCTCTTTTAACAGTTTTAGTTACAAAATTCTTGTTCTTTGAGTGTAAGATTCAATCCATAGTTGAGCTGGCAACAGCCAGTTAGTCTCCAAAACTTTTTGAGTTCTCTCTTTGTTTTGGGCAGGGCCAGGCTCACTATGCTGGCTATTCTCTCTGGATTTATTTTTCATTTCCCTTCATCGAGGAGATGGCCTAAATATGTAATCTCCTCTCCTACAAATTATAGCTTATTTATTGAAACTTGTGTAAGAGGTGATGAATTGTATGGAACCTGTGTGAAGCCTTATATATTAAGTGTGATGAATTATGTGAAATGTAATGAAACTATAACCTCATATATTAAGTATGCTGAAACTGTGTGCTGTGACCTCTCCCCTAAAACTTAGTAATTCTTGGAAACCGTGGAAAGAACGCCCAACTTAGAAACCCCAAGTGGCTATGTGAGATAAGCTAACCAGCCTTTTTGCTTCTGTAACCCCCGCTGGCAGTGTGTGAGTGTTGTGCGAGAAACCTCTTTCAAATTCTGGCAGGCTTTTCTGTTTTAATTGTGGTGGGCAAGCCCCTCTTCTGGCAGGCTTTGTGTTGTTTGAATTTGAATTATAACGGCCGTGTGGATTAGGTAGGCTTTTGTATATTTAAGAAAGGCCCCAGTCACAGTATGGGGCCCTCGCCTAGAGACTTGTAAGTCTGGTGAGTGGCCCTGGCCAGTCGAACCTGGTTAATAAACCTCTCTCTTGGTAAATTGTGTGTCGGTGCCCTGAATCAAACGCTCGGACCCCACATCATTTGCAGCCCTTTTTGTCCTAGAAAGTTGAACAAATTAATAGTAGTTTTTGATATTTTCTTCTTTTTTTCAGAGATTAGCAAATCATTTATATATTGCAGCAGCAGGGGCCCTGCCCTGGGCTGAAATTCCTCCACGACAATTTCTAAAATCTGGTCAAATAAATTTGGGACTTCAGTGAAACCCCGTGGTAATACTGTTCAGTGGTATTGTTGCTTCCTTCCAGTCATAGGATTTTCCCTACGGGGAAACATTTTAGAAAGCACAGAGACCTTGAAGGGACAGGAAAATTTTCTATGTCTTTTTGCATTGTTCCAATTCCTTCCTTAGATTTGGGTAGTGGCTTGTTGGGGCAGCAGGCTCAGAACTTCCTTGCAGCCTGGAGCCCATTGGCACAGAGCCCTTAGGGGACCCAGCTGCCTCCAGCTTTTCCTGTTCCCCATAATGGGGAAGGAGACTGGAAAGAGAATCCCAGGACTTTTCCTTGGGGTGTGTTCCCTTGACCTTGAGAGAGAACATAGAAATTGCTCCTGGCAACCAATAAAGAGCATAAACTCTTTCCTCCTACGAGGATGAGGCCTTATCAGTAACATGGAGAACTAGAATCTGGCACACTTGGTCCTCCACTGGGCTAAACTGTGGCCAGAAGACCACAAATTGGCTCCCTAGTCCAGACAAAACAACAGAATTTAATTATCTTTTGTTTCTCCTTGTCTTTAGCTTGGGGACTGCTTCCCCATTGTTTCAACGTTTTCCCCAATGGACTATCTGGAGGAATGTCCCTGGAAGGAACTTCTTCCCTTCTTTTCTCTCTGCCTGGGCATTTACTTGGCCCTCCTTTGTTTCCCTAGTTCTAGAATTTTTATTCACCATTTTCAGTTAGCTTGATAACCCTGATGTATGAATTTCCCTATGTGCTCAACCCCCCTTACTGGAGGTTTCTTGCACACCCTGGGGCCTGCTGTCTGTCTCTGGCCTTTTCCCTTGCGGGAGAACAGAACTGCGTATCAAGATTCCGCATTTCACTGGATTAAAAAAATGTGGTACCTATACACAATGGAATATAACGCAGCCATAAAGAAGAAAAAAAATCATGAACTTCGCAGCAACCTGGATGGAATTAGAGTCTATAATACTGAGTGATCTTTCACAGAAACAAAGAACTGAATATCACATGTTCTCACTCATAAGTGAACCTTGAACAATGATTCTAATATCATAAGAAAAGGATTGACAGTAGCGGGAAACTGCAGGGGTGTGGGGGTGGGGGGCGGGGAGGTGGGATTGGCAGTAGTGGGGAACTGCCTGGGGAAGGGAGGCATACCTCATCAACAAGGGTACCTGCACAATGAATATTTGTATACCTATCCCTGACTTGTACCCCCAAATTGTAAAATAAGAAATTTAAAAATTATAAAAAAATGATTCTACATTTCATATCTAGGATATGTCTCAGTTACACACACTTAGCTTCTGAAAATACCCAACCACTAAGGCAATACTTAGTACTTAGTCTAATTTTCTTACCTTGGCTCTGCACAAGGCTGCCTGGTTGCTGCGGTGCCTGCTAGCTCTCTCCCTGTGTCACCTCTGCTGTCTCTGGCACAACTGTCTTGGGCTTATCTATGGTCCCGTGGGGAGCCAAGACACCTGAGAAGAGTAGGCCACCTGAAAATTGGGTGGGGCATGCTTCCCCATCTGCCTGGGTTCCCCTCCTATGGCAGCAGATAATACCAGATGAGCCCCAACTCACTGTCCAAAATCAAAGGATGGACATGGAGACATAGAGTACAAACTCACCTGTCTAAAATCAAAGGATGGACATGGAGACATGGGGTACAGCAGAAGAGAGACTTTGATGGCAGTCTTGCAAGATCAGGTGTCTGGTAGGCAGGCACATCCCAGCTTGGTACAGCAAGCTATTTATCCCCTAGCGCTCAAATCCCTCCCCTGGTTCCTCCTTGGCTGAGTACTTTGGGGTGAACAATCTTTTCCGGACATCACCTAAGTTCCATTTTTTCCCCCCTTATAAGGTTATCCCTAGTTTTCTTTCCTAATTAAGTTTCTCTTTTCTTAAGAATAGCGTGCTGTTTTCTCAATGGCCTGTTTCTATCTCCTGAATGTTTAGGAGCCAGCCAAGAGCTGGTGGCTGAAGATCGCTACATCCACCAACCTGCTTAGACAGGCTTTAAAAATGAACCATCAGAATGTTTCTTACAGTGGGCATTCTTGTTTTGTTCCAGTTTTGAGGAGGAATGTGTTCAACTTTTCTCCATTCAGATGGTTTATATTATATTGCTTTTATTATTTTGAGGCATGTTTCCTCTATGCCTATCTGCTAAGGGGGCTTCTTTTTTTTTTTAATCATGAAGGGATGTTGGATTTTATCAAATGCTTTTGCAGTGTCTATTGAAATGATCATATATTTTTTGTTTTTAATTTTGTTTATGTAGTGGATCGCATTTATTGATTTGTGTATGTTGAATCACCCTTGCATCTCTGGAATAAAACCCCTTTGCTGTAGTGTATTTTTTTTTAATGTGCTGCTGAATTCAGTTTGCAATATTTTGTTGAAGATTTTTGCATCCATGTTCATAAAGGATATTGATCTGTAGTTTTCTTTTTTTTTGGTTGTGTCTTTTCCTAGCTTTGGTATTGGACTGATACTGGCTTTGTAGAATGAGTTAGAGAGAATTCCCTCCTCTTCTCTCTTGTCCCATAGCTTCAGTAAAGTTGGTATCAGTTCTTTGAAGGTAGAATTCAGCTGTGAGTACATCAGGTCCTGGACTTTTTTTTTGTCGAGACACTTTGAATTATGGTTTCAATCTCACTACTCATTATTGATCTGGTCAGGGTTTCTATTTCATCCTGATTCAAGGTTAGGGGGTTGTATGTTTGCAAGAAGTTATCGATTTCTTCTAAATTGCCTAGTTTGTTTGCATAGTGCTGTTCATGATAGTTTCAGATGATCTTCTGAATTTCCATGGTATCAGTTGTAATGTCTCCATTTTCATTTATGAGTGAGCTAATTTGAATCTTCTCTCTTCATTTCTTAACGAATCTAGCTAGTGGTCTATCTACTTTGCTTTTCTTTTCAAGGAACTAATTTTGTTTCATCAATCCTTTGTATATTTTTAAAATTTCAAGTTTATTTAATTCTTCTCTGATCTTTGTTATTTTTTTTTCTGCTAGTTTTGGGTTTGCTCATCTTCTTTCTTTTTTTTTTTAGTTGGAGTCTCACTCTGTCGCCCAGACTGGAGTGCAGTGGCCGCTCCCGGCCATTGCAG
>NW_007246230.1:203318-257360 GCF_000164805.1 Carlito syrichta | reverse complement strand
GTCTCGAACTCGTGGGCTCAGACAATCCACTCACCTCAGCCTCCCAAAGGCGCGGGATTATAGGCTGAGCCACTGAGCCCGGCTTGCTCATCTTCTTATAGTTCTTTGAGGTGTGATATTAGGTTGCCAATATTGATTTTTCAGTCTTATTAATGTAGGCCTTAAGTGCTATAAATTTTCCTCTGAGTATAGCTTTGGCTGTGTCCCAGAGGTTTTCATAACTTTTTTCATTGTTATTTGTTTTGAGGAAGTTAAAAATTATTATCCTGATTTCATTTTAGACCCAGGGGTCATTCAGGAGCAGATTGTTTAACTTTCAAGTTCACATTTGTTTTTGTGAGTCCTTTTTGTAGTTAATTTCTAGTTTTATTTCACTATCGTTTGAGAAGTTACTTGATATAATTTTGATTTGTTTTGAAATTTGCTGAGACTTGATTTGCGGCCCATCATATGGGTCTGTCTTGGACAATGTTCCATGTGCTGATGAGAAAAACGTATATTCTATAGTTTTGGGTTGGAATGTTCTGCAGATGTCTGCTAGTTCCATTTGACCTAGGGTCCAGTTTAACCCCAATGTCTCTTTGTTGACTTTCTGCCTTGACAATCTGTATATTGCTGTCAGTGGAGTGTTGAAATCTCCCACTATTATTGTACTGGGGTCTCTTTTTTCAGGTCTAGTAGAATTTATTTTATAAAGCTGGGGGCTCTGGTGTTAGGTGCATATATATTAAAAATTGTTATGTCTTCTCATTAGATTGATCCTTTATCATTATATAATAGCCAATTTTTTTGGCCTATTTTTACTGTTGTTGATTGAAAGTGTGTTTTATCTGACATGAGAATGAGCACTCCTGCTCATTTTTTGTTTCCATTTGTGTAGAAAAATTTCCCCGACCCTTTGCATTGAATCTATGGGTGTCTTTGTGAATTAAATGAGTCTCTTGAAGGTAGGGGAAATTTGGATCGTGTGTGTGTGTGTGTGTGTGTGTGTGTGTGTGTGTGTGTGTGTGTGATCTACTCTATCTACTCTATTCTGCTACTCTATATCTTTTTAGTGGGGCATTGTGACCATTTATGTTCAGAGTTAATTATGATATGTAAGGTACTATTTCATTCATCATACTGGTTTTTATCTGGTTGCTTTACTTATTTATTTTCTCTATTGTATTGGTATTCCTTAAGGCATGTGAGCTTTATAGTTTCTAGGGTTTTCTATTGGTGTATTTTAACCTTTGTTTTAGTATTTAGAATTCATTGAGTATTTCTTGTAGAGTTGGGCTAGTGGTGACAAATTCCCTCAGCATTTGCTTGTCAGAGAAATATTTTATTTCTCCTTCATTTATAAAACTTAGTTTTGCAGGATACAGAATTCTTGGTTGACTGTTATACTATATGAGGAGATTGAAGATGGTGCCCTAATCCCTTTTGACTTGTAGGGTTTCTTCTGAGAAGTCTGCTGTTAGTATGATAGGTTTACCTCTGTAAGTTATTTAATGCTTTGTCTAGCTTCTCTTAAAGTTCTTTCCTTCACATTAACTTTGCATAACTGGATGATTATATGCCTTGGAGATGACCTTGTTGCAAGGAATTTTCTGGGGATTCTTTGGGCTTTTTGTATCTGAATGTTTAGACCTCTGGCAAGGCCATGAAAGTTTTCCTTTATTATTTCCTCAAACAGGTTTTCCAAACCTGCTGCTTTCTCTTCTTTCTCAGGAACCCTATGATTCTTAGGTTGGTCATTTTACATAATCCATATTTCTTGGAGACTTTATTCCATTCTCTTGATTCTGTGTTCCTTATTGTTGTCTGGGTTAATTCAAAAGCCTTGACTTCAAATTCTGAGATCTTTTCCTCTGCTTGTTCTAGTCTACTGTTAAAACTTTTTACTGCATTTTATACTTCCCTTAATTATTCTTTCATTTCTAGAATTTCAGCTTTTTATTTTATTTTTTTAAGATGTTTCTTTGGAGAATTTTTCATTCATGTACTGAATAGTTTTTTTTTGAGTTGGAGTCTCACTCTTTCGCCCAGACTGGAGTGCAGTGGCCGCTCCTGGCCACTGCAGCCTCGACCTACTGGGCTCCGGCAATCCTTCCGCCTCAGCCTTCCAAGTAGCCGGAATTACAGGTGCTCGCTACCACGCCCGGCTAATTTTTTGATTTTATTGTAGAGATGAGGTCTCGCCTGCCCAGGCGGGTCTCGAACCCATGGGTTCAGGCAATCCACTCACCTCAGCCTCCCAAAGGCGCGGGATTACAGGCTGAGCCACCGAGCCCGGCTTGAATAGTTTTTTAAAAAAATTTCCTTATGATTGTTTTCTCCTGAAGTTCATTGTTCAGTTTTATGACCAACCTTTTGAATTCTGAGTCTGGAATTTCAAATATTCCATTTTGGTTAGGGTTCATTGCTGAAGAGTTGGTGTGGTCTTTTGGGAGTGTTGGAGAACTCTGCTTTTCATATTGTCAGAATTAGTTTTCTGGGTAGACTATTTCTTCTTATTTGAGTTTGGCAAGGGGCTGACATAGGCACTATAGGATTCCTTTGGTTATATATAGCCCTGCTGTGGCAAGTTTCTCAATTGTCAGCTGTGCACTCTTCTGCTGGGCACCTGCACTGGTGCATGATGTCCTGTGTGGCCAAGTGGCTTGGAAAGTGGTGCTTGCTGGGGTTTGGTATCAGGTCTTCCTCAAAGCTGAGGTATTATCCAAACAGTAATTTCATTAAGAGTAAGAGATAAATTTCAACAAAAATAATAATCAGCTTTTAGCTTGTTTGACAATTAAATTAGTGAAAAGAAATTATTAAGACACAACTTGAAAACAAAAGAAATTACTTGTTGATGACACAAAATACTAACAAAAATAACCCCACACTCACAAAATGCCAAGTTAGTTAGTAAGTGACCTTCATGAACAATCATTTAAGATTACTCACTCTACAAGAAAACTTGAAATGCCCTGAAATTTTACACTTCACATATGAAAGAAACTTAAAAGAAATTTCTCTCATGTAAGACAACAATCCTGATTATTTTTCATGCTATAACTAATAATAAATTGTGAAGCAAAAATAAATATTTACAGTTTTCAATAATAAAAACATAGATTAATCATGCTGGAGGCAAGACTAAATAATATCTTCCCTCTATGAAATATTATAAAATAATTGTTAAAGAGTATCCAGCCAGAAAATGTAAGAAAATAGTATTATAGAAATGTAGTAGTTAATACAATTATGAACTATGTAATTGTTGTATTTGTTAGCTTTCATTTTAAAATTTTTTCTTTTTCTTTTTCTTTTTATTTGCCAGGCAGTTTCTCATCTGTCACCCAGTCTGGGGTGCAGTGGCACTATCACAGGTTACCGCAGCCTTGAACACCTGGGCGCACATTATCCTCCCACGTCAGCCTCCAGGTTCACTAGGATTACAGGTATGAACCATGGCATGAGACCACACTCACTTTGTTAGCTTTCTTTCTTATTTATGTAATTAATCAATCAATTATTTATTTATTTAATTTTAATGATGTGGAGTACAATTAGAATTAGGTATACAAGTGAAATTTGGGCCTCCCTTTGGTCCCCACTTCACCTGGTTTAAGATCAAGTACCCTTATTGATGTTATGTGACCCCCCACCTCTCTTCGCTGGCAGTTTCCTGCTACTGCCAATCCCTTTCTATAGTACTATGGTAAATGTTTGGGTCTGCTTATGAGGGAGAACATGTGGTACTCAGTTCTTTGTTTCTGTGATAGATCACTGAGTATTATAGATGCAAAATTCATCCAAGTTGCTGCAAAGTCCATAATTTTGTCCTTCTTTATGGCTGTGTAATATTCTATCATGTATTTTTTTTTTTTTTTATAGAATCCAGTTTTGATGGACAGCATAGTTGGTTCCATGTTTTTGCTATTGTCAATAGTGCTGCAATAAACATGCATGTGCAGGTATCTTTTGTATAGAGTGCTTTAAATTCCTCTGTATATATCCCCAGAAGTTAGGTTTCTTGAACTTATTTTTTTGTGATTTTTTCTTTAAAAAAAAAAATAGATATTTACTCTTTTGTTTGTTTTTAAAGACAGCTTTTATTTATTTATTTATTTTGATGAGAAAGCAGGAGTTTATTAAGAAGACAGAAAAGTTGGCCAGGCTCGGTGGCTCAGCCTGTAATCCCAGCACTTTGGGAGGCCGAGGTGAGTGGATTGCCTGAACCGGGGTTTGAAACCTGCCTGGGCAACTTGGCGAGACCTCATCTCCACTATAAATCAAAAATAGCTGGGCATGGTAGCGCGCGCCTGTAGTTCCAGCTACTTGGAAGGCTGAGGCGGAAGGATCGCTGGAGCTCAGCAGGTCGAGGCTGCGGTGGCCGGGAGTGGCCATTGCACTCCAGTCCAACTCAAAAAAAAAAAAAAAAAAGGAAGACAGAAAAGTTCTTCAGGGAGAGGGGACCCAAAAGAGGGTTGCCTAAAGATGACTTTTAAAAAAACTTTCAAAAGACAAAATACTGCCCTTGCCACTAGATTATCCCATTTCCTCTATCAGTTTATTCCCAAAATCCTCCCTAATGACCAGCATGAAGTTTAATTTAGTCAAAGCTTTTCATTTAGTAGTTGAGTTCTTTGCATTTCAGTGTAAGTCATCTACATATTCAGAATGAGTCTTTCCAGTTGTGTCATTCTAACGAAGTCCATTTTGTTCTTCAGTGAGATCAAAGAAAGACTCTTTGAGGGTTGAGAGACCATATGTTTTTCCTTTTCATACTCACTGTATGTCTACACTCAAGTGTTCAGTAATGTGTCCAATAAAGCCTTGGTAATGAGAAAAAGAAGAAAGCCCCTAGCTGGGTTATTGCAAGCATTGGTAAATGTTAAAGTAAAGCAGAATGAGTGGCAAAAACTTTATGAAACACCCTACTTCCATGATGATTATTTTACTAAAGAGAAGAACTCCTCTGGCAATTTTTCTGTTTCTGGCCCTCAACTTCTCTATATTTAATATTTTTCCTGACTTGGCAGGGTGGGAAAATGCTTGCATTTACACTTTGTTTTCTTTTTTTTTTTGAGTTGGAGTCTCACTCTGTCACCCAGACTGGAGTGCAGTAGCTGCTCCCGGCCACCGCAGCCTTGACCTGCTGGGCTCCGGCAATCCTTCCGCCTCAGCATTCCACGTAGCTAAAACTACAGACGTGCGCTACCATGCCCGGCTAATTTTTTGATTTATTGTAGAGATGACGTCTCGCCTGCCCAGGCAGGTCTCGAACCTGCGGGCTCAGGCAATCCACTCACCTCAGCCTCCCAAAGGCGTGGGATTACAGGCTGAGCCACCGAGCCCGGCTTACACTTTGTTTTCTATTCTAATTGTCTCCTCCATCTGGCTTTCCATTGCCAAGTATTTCTTCAAAATAATTTTCTCAAAGAATCATGTTTCTTTACCAAAACAAAATATTTTAAACAAAACTTAAATGTAGCTATTGAACAGATGTTTAGCTCAATGTCATGATATCTAGATTGAATTTGGGCAAAGTAATGTCTTGATGAGAAAACTTAAGGCTGAACTATCCTTCAGTAATTGCAATTTCAGAAACAAGAATTTGATATTTACTCTTATACATGATTTTGAATTTATAGTTTTGTATTCTTTTTTCTTAAAATCTCAATTTGTGTAAGCTTTGTGACCAGAAAAACAGGCTCCAACCCTGCCTGTTTCATGGGGCATGTAAATCCCCTTGAATAGATAGTGATATAAGTAATGACGTGATGTTCCTATTTCTCTATATTTTTTTTAGTGTGGGAGAGGACAAAGCATTCTGAACACTATTTTATTATGCTTTAAAGTAATATAATTAGTCTTGCTGTAATACAATCCTGACTGGATACCAAAATAAAATAAATATAGTTTTAACTTTGTTAGGAAATCTTTTATTAGTTTTTGAAATTACAAAAGTAGTGTAAACCATTAAAAAAAATTCAAATACTATGGAGGTAATATGGCAAAAATAAGTAAATAAAAGTTGCTTTTTCCCCATCCCAGTTCTCCAGAAGTAATCACTGCTTATTGCTTAGTGTGAATTTCTTCCCCACTTTTTCTATGCAAATGAAAATATATGTGTGTGAATATACAGTATATACATGTATGTACATGTATACACACACCCCAACATATATGTTCACACATAAGTCTACTTAAAATTAAAAAATAAACTTATAACAAAAACAGGATGATAAATACATGCTTTTTTCTATCTTTTTATTTCTTTGAACAATGTTATGAACCCCATTCTATAGCAGTACATATACATGTATTGTTTTTAAGAGATGCAATTCTAGTATAATTAAATGAATCCCCTATAGATGGACATGTAGGATATTTTTATTTTTCTTTATTATAAACAGTGCTAAATTAAAGTAAATAAAATATCGTGGTACACATTTATGAGTGTTTCTGGGAATTGACTCTTAAAAATTACATTTCTGGATTGAAGTCTTTGGGCTTAAAAATGTCCGTTATTAAACAACAACAGGTGCTGGCAAGGATGTAGAGAAAAAGGACCGTTTCTACACTGCTGGTGGGAATGCAAACTAGTGCAACCTCTTTGGAAGACAGTGTGGTGATTTCTGAAAGAACTAGAAATTGATCTTCCATATGACCCAACAATTCCCCTGTTGGGAATATAACTGGAGGAACTCAAATCATTCTACAAAAAAGATATCTACACACCTGTGTTTATTGCAGTTCTATTCACAATAGCAAAAACATGGAACCAACCATGTTGCCCATTGAAGCTGGACTGGGTAAAGAAAATGTGGTACATATACACAATGGAATATCATGCAGTCATAAAGAAGGACAAATATATGGACTTCACAGCAACTTGGATGGATTTGGAGTCGATCATACTCAGTGATCTATCACAGAAACAAAGAACAGAGTACCATATGTTCTCACTCACAAGTGGACCTTGAACAACTATAATACTATAAGAAAGCATTTGGCAGTAGTGGGAAACTGTTGGGGAGGGGGGTGGGATTGGCAATTGAGGGAAACTGCTAGGGGAGGGAAGGGCATACCTCATCAACAAGGGTACCTGCATAATCAATGTTTGTATACCTAATCCTGAATTGTACCCCACATCTTTATAATAAATAATAATAATAATTAAAAAAACAAAAGTAAAACACTACTTAAAAATGATTTATATATTTTGTTTTCAGTTAAAAAGAGAAGTGTGACCTAAAGCATTAATAAAATTTGGATTTTATGCAAAAAAAAATCTGTTATTTATTACCAAATTATCCTTCAAAAAACGGTTGGCTTTCACATGGTTACAAACTCTTATTATGATTAAGGCCAGATTGAGATACATGGGGCTGTCACCAACAGACAAAGAATGTGGCACCTCTGCATTCTTCAAGCTGTTGGTCATATTCTTGAAGTGACATGTAAAGAAAGGACAGAGAAGCAGGGTCCCTACCTCAGAGTGCTGCTGCTTCTCCATCATCCTGAGACACTCTGCTGTGATCCAGTTTGTAGGTCCACATTGCATATTAGAAGTTCTGAAGTTAACTGGACCCACCTATCTTAAAAGGAAGTTTAACAAACATCTGGTGTTACTCAAGCTTGCTTTTAAGGGGATTTCACTTCCCATCTCCTCCTTCGCAAGAAGTCACCAAATTATTCCTTGTAACCACATTCAGTAAACTTTTTGGGATGAGTTCTAACACACATACTTTTCTCTATCTGTTCATCTTTCCATGACTGTTGCCCTGGGGTCAGTTTGGCTAGCCTCTTCACCTTCTCTTCAGTACCATCATAGAAGTGTCAAGGCACTGCATCCCAGCACTTGTGAGAAAAGCCCCCTTTGCCCTATTGGCAATATACAGAGTAGGCACGTTTCCTCACTGCTTTTCTTGTTCTTGCTCACATGATGACTTTAATAATTTATGTGGGTTATTACTTTCCTTTCACCCTCTAATTTCTCACAGCTAAGGTTCCTTGCCAACCCAGTAAGTCCTGCTCTGAAGTTTCTTTTTCACAAGGGGCCTCCTCAGCCTTGCTTCTTGTTTGAGCTCTTCCCTATTTCTTTGGACTCCTGTTTCTGTCACCTGCAGTATCATAGCTAGGTCTGCTGTCCACCTTTTGTAATTTAACAGTGAAAGCTGAGGTTATAAAAGTAACATGCTTGTTGGATATTCACATCCAGTCTCAGGATATCTCTCTGGTAAATATAGATTAAGCATGGTAAGTGGAATTAACCATATCTTTTAAAAGACAGTCTTTGATCTTCAAAATAGCTATATTTATTTTACCAACATGTTTAGCTGTTTCAGTCCACATGTAGTGGGAGGAAGCGTTTTCGTTTTAAGTATTTGAAAGACTTTTCTTCCAGAGTCAGCAGTGATTTGTCAGTCAAACAACTTCTGAGTACAAGTTTGGTCCTGACCACTCTCATTCAGGGCATAGGCCTTGAAATGGAGACTTTAGGGAAAAGGGCATGTGCTGTTCACCTGTCAGTAGATACTTTAAAAAAGCTCCCAAACAAAGATAGATATACATCTCTTTCCGAGTGTGTAATCAGAACCAACTTTGTTAAGAGTCAGGCTAGCTGGATTGGAGAAAGACTGAAGTCAAGGTGGGCAGCAAGGTCCTGGCCTGTGTGGGCATCATAGCCAGGGCAGACAACATAATAACTAGATCCTTGACCTGTTATCACATGGTCTGACCAATGTGCTTAGATCAACAAGCTCCCCACCCATTGTTGTATGAAACAGTGGTGTGCGGAGCATGAGATGCTGACCCTTTAGCCCTCTGTACCCAAGCAGGACCTGGAGCATCAGGGAGCACCTGGGCAGCTCCCTCTGGCCTCAAGTAGCCTCTCCCCTTTGCTACATGTGTGGTACACATAGCTTCATTTTCTCCATGTATTCTGACTTGGAAAGGTTGGAAACACTACCTTGGCAGACCTTTCCTAAAGACTGGTGGTTAAAGAAAGTATGAGGTTTATCATGGATGGAAAGTACAGCACGAGAAAGAAACATGAAGGAAAATACACCTAGAAAAGTGTAATGTAACACATGAATGTGAAAGTGGTGAGGAGAGGAAGAAGAATGCTATCAGATGACTGAGGAAGGCAGCAGATCATTTTTTAAAAAAAATAGGTAAAAAGAAAATCCTTGGATTACCTCATACCCACACCATTAAAAAAAAAAAGTCCCAAATTCTGATTGGCATTTTTTGTACTTGTCTTTTCCACTAGACTATGGGCTTCTTGAAAACAGGGACTAAGTTTTATAAATCCTTTTGCCTCAAACACCTAATACAGTGCCTAACATGTATAAATATTTATTGAACAAATGTTTGTTGAAATGACCAGGCATGCAATAATTGCAGAAGAAGAAATTAATTAATTTATTCAACCCAACAGACATTTTTAGAGTTGCTATTATATGCTGGACATTCAAGTGAGTTAGAAATGTCAGAATTTTCAAGGAATTAATAGTTTAAGAGGAGAAGACAAACTGGTAATGCATTATTACAAATAGCATAACAGAGGATGCACAAAATCAAATTAAATACCAAGAAGAGATAGTCATGTTTATCCTGGGGAGTGGTTAGGAAGCCAGAGGTAATGTTTTGCCTGAGTTTATTTTTGAAGTTTGATTGAAATATAATATATACACAATATATATGTGTAGTAAATGTGCAGATTAATGAAATTTGACAAATTGAACACAGCATGTCAACCAGCACCGTAGAAACAGCCTTCGTGTTTCTTCCCAGTCACTACTCCCAAAAGAAGCACCTAACTGACTTTAAGCAGTATAGACCAGCCACGCCTACTATGAATGCTTTGTATAACAGCAATTACACAATATGTGCTCTTTTGTGTCTGGCTGCTTTCAAGAAACATTGTGAGATTCATCTATACTGTTGAATGTAAGTAAAAATCATTCAGTCTCATTGTTGTATGATAGTCTATTGTACGAATATTAATTCCTCCATTCATCTATCCTACTGCTGGATGGATATTTTCAGTCTTTGTTACAAATAATTTTGCTATGAAATTCTAGTACATGTGCGTTAATGAACATACATATGCATTTTGTTGGCCAAATACCCAGCAGTGCAAATGCCTGTTCTTATGGTATATTAAGCTCTAGTAGACATTTCTGAACAGTTTTCCAAAGTGTTTGTACTAATTTGTGCTCTCAACAGCAGTGGGAGCATGAGAGTTCTGGATGCTCCACTTCCTTGCAGACAATATTTTTTGTTTTCATTTCAGCAGTTCTGGTGCCATCACACTGTAGCCTAGCAGACTTTTGAAAGGAACGTTGTAATACTCCAATACTCCATCGTGTATATGTGCCCATTTTTTAAATCCAATCTACTTTTAATGGGCAACAGGTTTGGTTCCATGTGTTTGCTATTGTGAATAGTGCTGCAGTAAATATGTGTGTGCTGATGTCTTTTTGGTAGAGCAATTTATATTATTCTGAGTCTATTCCCAGGAGATGGATGGCTAGATCATGTGGAACCTCAGTTTTTTGGTGTTTTTTGAGAAATTGCCACAGCGCTTTCCATTGAGGTTGAACTAGCTTGCATTCCCACCAAAAGTGTAAAAGTGTTCCCTTTTCTCCACAGCTGCACCGGCACTTATGTTTTTTTGACATATTAACGACAGCTATCCTTACCGGAGTTAGGTGCTATCTCATTGCAGTTTTGATTTGCCTTTCTCTGATGATTAGTGAGGTTGAGCATTTTTTTCATGTGTCTGTTGACTGCTTGTATGTCATCTTTTGAGAAGTATCTGTTCATGTTCTTTTTAATGGGGTTGTTTATTTTTTTCTCTCACTTCATTTGAGTATTACACAGCCGTAAAGAAGAAGAACATCATGGCCTTTGCAACAATCTGGGTGCAGTTGGAGACCATCATGCTAAGTGAACTATCACAGAAACAAAGAACTGAATACTGCATGTTCTCACTCATAAGTGGACCCTGAACACTAGTCACATTAGCACAAGGGTAGGATTGACAGTCACTGGGCATGGCTAGGGAGGGAAGGAAGTGGCGGGGGGAGTACATGACAACACTACCAGGGGGAGTGAGGGCTCCCTAGAAACCCAGACTTCACCTGCATGCAACCTACTTCCGGAGTAAATCCTCCCTTGGAACCCACAACTCTATAATACATAAATAAATTATAAAAGAAATAAAAATTACAATAGCAATTTAAAATAAAAAAATAAAAAGGTGATTGTGTTTTGTCAAGCAAATGAGTTGATAGAGGGAGTCCTGGGGAGCATCAAAAAGGGTGTTCAGAAAAGAAGGGCCGGCTGGGCTCGGTGGCTCAGCCTGTAATCCCAGCACTTTGGGAGGCCGAGGTGAGTGGATTGCCTGAGTCCGCGGGTTCAAGACCCGCCTGGGCAACTTGGCGAGACCTCATCTCTGCAACAAATCAAAAAATTAGCTGGGCGTGGTAGCGCGCACCTGTAATTCCGACTACTAGGAAGGCTGAGGTGGAAGGATCGCCAGAGCCCAGCAGGTCGAGGCTGCAGTGGCTGGGAGTGGCCACTGCACTCCAGTTTGGGTGACAGAGTGAGACTCCAACTCAAAAAAGAAGGGCCAGTGGGAGTCATCGCATACTCCCTGGAGGCCCCAAGGAGAGTGTGTTTTCTTGTGTTTTTTCTTGCTTCAAAGAGGCTGCCCAAATTTTTAGGCTCCTGGGTCCACATCACTCCAGCCTTTGCCTCTGTCCTCGAATGCCCTTAGACTCTGACCTTCCTACTTTCCCTCTTTTTAAAAATCTTATACATGCTGAGCTCTGTGGCTCAGCCTGTAATCCCAGCACTTTGGGGGGCCGAGGCAAGTGGATTGCCTGAGCCCGCCGGTTCAAGACCCACCTGGGCAACTTGGTGAGACCTCGTCTCCATAATAAATTAAAATTAGCTGGGTGTGGTAGCACATGTCTGTAGTTCCAGCTACTTGGAAGGCTGAGGTGGAAGGATCATGGAGCCCAGCAGGTTGAGGCTATGGTGGCCGGGAGCGGCCACTGCACTCCAGTCTGGGCGACAGAGTGAGACGCCAATTCAAAAAAAACAAAAAAAACCCCTTATTTATTTTAAAGATGTGGTGTACAATTCAGAGTTAGGTATACAAATGTTCATTATGCAGGTTCCCTTGTTGATGAAGTGTGACCCCCCTCCCCTGGCAGTTTCCCGCTACTGCCAATCCCGCCCTCCCCACCCCCACCAGCAGTTTCCTGCTACTGCTAATTAGTATTATGATAATTGTTCAAGGTCTGCTTATGAGTGAGGACATGTGGTACTCAGTTCTTTGTTTCTGTGATAGATCACTCGTATTATATAGACTCTTAAGTCCATTCAAGTTGCTGCAAAGTTCATAATCCTACTTTCCCTCTTATAAGGACCCTTGTCATTATACTGGGTCCACCTGGATAATCCAGGATAATCTCTTCATCTCAGAATACTTAATCACATCTTCAAAGTCCTTTGTCAGATAAAGTAGCATAGTTACAGGTTCTGGGGATTAGGACATGGATATCTTTCCTCAGCCTACTACAGTCATGTTGTAGCCTCACCTTTTCTATAGTATTCTATAAAGTTACTCTTACTTAAGTAGGTCAAGTGCTAGTCATGGTGATGTGATGGAAGAAACATGGGATTGGGATTAGCATGCCTGGGAGACCCAGAGCAGCTTCTAAATAATTGTGAGGACTTGGAAAAATCATTTAAATTCTCCTGGCTATCACTTTTTACTTTACAGAATGGAAATACTGGACTAGATCAGGGAAGGCAAATTTTCACTGAGCACACAGTCCACCCTTCCTCCTGCATGCGAGGCAGAGATGACTACTTGTTCAGACCCTTTCTCTTGTGATCTTGTGTCCCAGCCTAGTCTTCTAAACAGTCACTGCGGGTGACCAGAGATAATGCTAAGATAAAAATCTATTTTCTATTCTTGGACAAGATCATCTTTAAGACCTCCAACTAACCTGTTAAAACACATAGTCTTAAAACTCAACTCACCTTATCATGGATCAATGAATACCCAGAGTCAATGACTCCCAATTTTTTCTTTTTTCTTTTTTTTTGAGTTGGAATCTCACTCTGTCACCTACACTGGAGTGCAGTGGTATGCCCCTGGCCACCACAGTGTCGACCTGTTGGGTTCCAGCGATCCTTCTGCCTCAGCCTTCCAAGTAGCTGGAACTACCAGCGTGTGCTACCACACCCGGCTAATTTTTGATTTTATTGTAGAGATGAGGTCTCGCCAAGTTGCCCAGGCGGGTCTCAAACCTGCAGGCTCAGGCAATCCACTCACCTCAGCCTCCCAGAGTGCTGGGATTACAGGCTGAGACACCGAGCCTGGCCTTTTTTTCAATATACTTTCTCCCCCAAATTTTCTTCAGACCTAATAAACTTGGCTAATCAGTATCTCATGTATTCTTGCTTTTCCTCTGAAGGGAATAGTTAGGAGCAAAAATAGAAATAAAAAGCCTTAAGGGTCTCTAGCTGTCTTATCAATCTGGTAAAAATAAGAATTGCCTGCACAGAAACCCTGCTCTGATCCATGAACCACCAGGCCGTGCATGTATTTGTACTCAAACTTATACCTCTACCTACGTGTACCCTTAAAACCTTATGTCCTTTTCCCCCCACACACATTGATTTCTACACAGAACTGGCTTCTTCCTAATATGTGGAGAACACAGCAACAAATTATACTGTTTATCATCGGACTCATAAGCTAGAAAGTACTCTTCCCAAAAGCAACTGGCAACCAGCCATCACCGGACATGTGAAACGCCTCACTAAAGGTGGGTATAAAACACTAAAGACACATACTTGGACTATGGAAAAAAGCTATGAGACAGGATGTGAGCTTACTTTTACTGAAAGGAATGTAATGTAAAAATACAAAGCTAGACTTCGGTGATCAAAGTCAGGAACTAGATCAAAAAACCCTCAGAGTATTCAAATGATCACACTGTCTATAATATGCAGTTTTTAGAATGCATTTAAAAAAATGAAAGAGTAATTTTTCTATGAAGGCAATTGTCCCTTATCAGATTCTGCCTATCTTTGCTGAAACTTGATGGTTTCAACTCTATTTTTGGTTTGCAAGATTTTCCAACAAAAAGACTATCTTTCCCCTAATTCTAATAACCCTTCTCTCAAAATGGAACCTTGGCTTTCTTTATTTCATAACCACAGGCCAGAGAAGATGGCTCTTATGAGATATTGGTTCCTCACAGAAAGTTCTTGGTAGAGACACAGAGGGGCGGTGCCCTGGGATGGACTGTCTTCCCTGAAAACAGAAAGCACTTTCCTATACATTAAACATTCGCTTTCACAGAGGCTGTCTTATTTTCTTCACTGAATGTATCAATATCTGAAATTATTTCATCTGAATGTTTAGCTTGGGGATGGCAGCCCTGGGGGTGAAGGATGGGGGTGCTGATCTAGTCACAGGCATGTTTTCCTTGGCCAGCCTTTGACGAATATCAGTTTTGAATCTGGATGTCTTTAAACAAATAGAAACATTCCAGCTCAAATTAATTACTACCTGCCATAATTATGGTCCTGCCTAACAGCAAGGAGGTGTGGAAGTGCAATGTTTTGAGATTTCAGGAAGAAGAGAATTAAATATAGGTGAAAACTAGAAATCTCCATCACAAATAGTTTTCCTCTTGGAAACCCCACCAGGTTATTCATAAATTTTTTAACTCAGCAAAGATATGTTTGACACCAAGTATGTACATAGCTGAATAAAATAGACATTATTCCTGCCTTTGTGTACCTTACAGTCCTGAAGGAAAGAGAGAAATAAATAAATAATATTGTCATTATAAATTTCAATACATTCTCTGAAGAAAATGATAGAACAATGGTTATTAGAAGAGACCTATATAGGTAGGTGGCAGAAAAAAAAAATCGCTAAATGGTTTGGTCAATTTAAATAACAAATACAGAGAAAATAGTGTTTATTTGGGAATAGGGCACTGCAATGGGAATGCAAGTGCCGTAGTAAACTATGTGTATTCAGGGAGGTAAAGGAAGACAAAGGTTTTAAAAGGGAAAAATGAGACAGATTACATAATTGTTTTGAGGTAATTGTCCTTGGCTGCAAGGGTAAATCACAAAGGTGGCACCAGTCTGAGGTCGGACAGGCACCTGCTGGGCAGATGTCCATGGAAGTATTCTTTGTGAAAGATTGTGATTGCCTTTGTGCAAGATTGTGTTTTTTACAGCCCTTTGTGATAATTTTTGTTATCAGTTATTTATACATGAGAACCTTCCTTTCATGACCTTTCTTAGCTCTATTTATCAGTTTTTTTAAAAACACAGACGACTCCATTTTTATTCTGACAACATTCACAGCTTTATGAGGGCAATTAAAAAAAAGACAACCATATGAAAGTGATTTTGGGGTTCTGTCTTTCTTTAATTAGTAAATCACCATAAACATTAGAATTATTCTTGGTTTGGGTTCTACCCGAAGCAGATTTTGAGACAGCAATTTAAGTTGGGGAACTGGAAAAAAAATAAAACATTGATCGAGAAGTGGGATGTGAGACAAGGAAGAAAAGGCAGTTTATAAAGGATGTATTATAAGCCAGATGCCACTGTAGTTGACTATATTTTAATTTTACTGGGTAAATGGTGTCAGTGTAAAACACATGTCAATATACCAACTTGGTATACAGCTAGTCACAGGTTGAGAGCCACCTTCCTGGGGGCATACTGGCAAAGTATATTTGGTAAATCCAACATCTGAGTCAGTTTTACAAAATGCATTGTTTGTTTATTTTGGTGAGTATCAATTATGTTTCCTTGCATGTCTTTTAATGGTTGGTTGAAAGACTAGATCTTTTCCTGATGTAGGAACTCAGGATTTTGTTGTGTAACCTGACTTCTCTATTATGTGCAGTGACTGATTTGTATTTATTACTATATATATTATTATTTATGTAGCTTTCTAGGAATTGCCTCTGCTCTCTATATCTTTGTGGTCAGGGAGTCCTCTCAAGATCATAAGCCTTTCATCTGCTGATGATAGGTCTGTGTGGTTTGGGAAGTGCGTTCAATGCTGCAGCCATTGAATGTTGCATCCAGGTCTGTCTTGGATTTTACTTTTTCCTGGACTTTCTTGTGCCTCCCCAACATATATGTGAAGCTTATCAGCCAGCCAGAGATATTTGGAGCACTTATCCAAACCTTCCTCTGACTCTCATTTCCAGGATCTTCTTGTTAAATTTAGGGCTTGTTCACTACTTACCACAACCAGGACCTCAATTTCAGGCTAGCAAAGCTTCAGGTTTCCCCCATGAATTTCCTACTGAAATTTCACCAACAAACAGTCAAGAATATGAGACTCTTGATTACCTTCTTCCCTGTTAACAGTGATCTTGCCTCCCCCACCCCCAACCAATTGCAGTCACCCCCCCTTCCTTCATATTAAAGCTGCTGCCTGGTTCTCCCAGGCACCTCCACGCTAGCTAAACTGTAGTTTTTTTGTTTGTTTTTTTTTGAGTTGGAGTCTCACTCAGTCACCCAGACTGGAGGGCAGTGGCGGCTCCCGGCCACCGCAGCCTCGCCTGTTGGGCTCCGGCGATCCTTCCGCCTCAGCCCTCCGAGTAGCCGGAATTACAGGCATGCGCTACCACACCCGGCTGATTTTTTTTTGATTTATTGTAGAGATGAGGTCTCGCTGCCCAGGCAGGTCTCGAACCCGCGGGCTCAGGCAATCCACTCACCTCAGCCCCCCAAAGGCGCGGGATTACAGGCTGAGCCACCGAGCCCGGCTGTAGTTCTTTCAGACTTAGCCGGTGAGGGCTGGGGAGGAGGTTAGAAGATACCTCAGGCAGGAAACCTGCAGACTTCTGCTGTTTTTACATTAAGCTCTAGCAGTTGTTAGGGCACGATAGGGTGAGGGTTAATGAATGACTTCCCACAGACAGGAAGCGGATCTACACTCCAGATGAGTGTGGTCCTGTAGCCCCCTAGAGCCCGGCTTAAATCCTTTCCCTTGGAGGTGTTGCAATCAGGTAGATGTGACTGCTGTGACTTCCTTATTGACCATCTGGGAATGTCTTGGAGATCCTGTAACACAGAGACCTGCTAATGCTCCCCCACATTATTACAGTCTCTAGAGAAGGGTAAGATAAGGATTCTAGTGCTCCTGTACATTCCTGAATAACATAACTTAGAGCTAATGGAGGGTGCACTTCCCCTTATCTCCTTTGCATTCCCAGTGGGCAGCTTGGGGGGGGATCCTTGACTTCCCTGCACACAGTGCCCAATCTACTGGAGATTGAATCCCCATCCGCTCCCTCCCCTTTTAGAGTGGAGTGGCCCTGCGATTGGCATAACTTTTGTAATGACAAGTTTTGTGATTAGCATAACTTTTGCCCAATGTGTGAAGTTTTAGGCCTTGTAAACTCTTTTATAAAATGCTGGGCACCAGGAAGTCTATTTCTGAAAAGACAAAGTCTGCAAGGTTAATCTTTACCTAATCTTTGCATTTCTTCAAAACATAGCCTCTACTTTCTCATCATTATGTCAGGGTTTAGGAACAAGATTAAAAAATGCATTTTTTCAGAACATAGCCTTTACTTTCTCATTATTGTATTAGGGTTTAAGAACAAGATGAAAAATGGCTTCCAGTTCTTGGTCTGTCCTTTCAGTCGTCTTTCAAGGATAAATACATCTCAATTTTTTGTCCTCTTTTGGTTAATTTCTACAACTCTGAAATCTTTTTTTTTTTTTGATACTTTCATCCAGTTTTATACTTTTATTGATTTATTTATTTTTGAATTGGAGTTTCACTCAGTCACCTAGACTGGAGTGCAGTGGCATGCTCCCTGCAGCCTCGATCTGCTGGGCTCCAGAGATCCTTCCATCTCAGCCTTCCAAGTAGCTGGAACTACAGGGGTGCGCTACCACACCTGGCTAATTTTTGATTTTATTGTAGAGATGAGGTCTCGCCAAGTTTCCCAGGCGGGTCTCGAATCTGCAGGCTCAGGCAATCCACTCAACTCAGCCTCCCAAAGTGCTGGGATTACAGGCTGAGCCATACAGCCTGGCTAGTTTTATACTTTTATTTTTGCAAAGAGGATTCACTGGCTTCTTTATGCTGCCATAGTTGCATATCCCTCCTAATGGTACTTTTAAACAATTTTTATGGTTGTTACTAGTTTATAGAACTTTTTTTGGTATATTGGCCTCTGCATACATTATAAATGGTAACTGGGCATCTATCTTGTTTTAGATTTTTTACACACCTAATGTATAACTAATGGCAGTCTTAAAAATATATATATATATATATATTTTTTTTAAGTTGGAGTCTCACTCTGTTGCCCAGACTGGAGTGCAGTGGCTGCTCCCGGCCATCGCAGCCTCGATCTGCTGGACTCCGGTGATCCTTCCACCTCAGCCTTCCAAGTAGCCGGAATTACAGGCGCGTGCTACCACGCCCAGCTAATTTTTTTATTTTATTGTAGAGATGAGGTCTCGCCTGCCCAGGCGGGTCTCGAACCCACGGGCTTAGGCAATCCACTCACCTCAGCCTCCCAAAGGCACGGGATTACAGGCTGAGCCACCGAGCCCGGCTCTTAAAAATATTTTTTATTTATTTTTATTGTTTGATTGCACTTGTTAGTACCTCCAGTGCAACACTGAATTGAAATGCTGTTGGTAAATATTTTTGTCTTGTTTTCCAATCCCAGGGATCAGGCCTCATCTTAGGTCTTCACAAGCCATATGTGAGCTTCCTCCAGTCTTACCAATGTCCTCTCTTCAGTCCTTTCAAGTTCTCCCTACCCAGATTCCCTGGTCTTGCCCTCAAGATCACTCTTGACCTTCCTTTGGGTTAATGAGATAACAGGCTCAGGCCTTAAAAAGGACCTACTTTGCTGCCTCAGGCACCAGCTGGATAGCACTGGATATCCTCTGTGCAGCTGATCACTGACTTCACTTCCCTTGTTGGGACAATCTCTGGGAATGGTAGTTGCTTTTACTTCAGTTGAGTCTTTCTCTGTTGGTGACAAAAACTCTTTCCTTAACCAAACTTCAGTCATTCTCTCTGAGTCCTCTTTTTGACTAGATTTTGCCCTTGGACTCTGTCCTTGGCCCATCTAGTCCATCTTTAGCAAGAATCCTGTTGGGTCACTTTAGGGAAAATCCTTCACCCTTGATATCTGATCAGATTCCTCATTTACTACCCTCAATATCTGATCACAGTGGCCTGCCTTCCGCAAGAATCTATCAAGTCAGTTTAGCTGGACTCCTCCTTATCTTTGATGTTTCCTCTTCAAAATTTTCTGTCTACAGACCCAACCCTGCTTCTTAGCTATAAATCCCCACTTGTCCTTGTTTAGGGTTGAGCCCATGTCTATACTGAGACCTTTCTTTTGGGCTGAGGCCTCTCTTCCTCCATTGCAATAGCTATGGAATAAAATTTGCCTTCCTTCTTTCCCTTCTGGCTGGCTCTGGTTTTCTTTGGCAATGTTGAAGCCAGTTTTTCTCCAAAAATGCTTGTTGGTCAACACACTTTTCTATTAGAATTATTTTTTTTCCAGAAAACTTCTCAGTCTATTCCATGTGAGGTGTGTGTATTCTTATTCTTTGATCCTATTCCCTGTGAAATAGCAAAATAACAAACAAAAAAAACCCCAAAACCCTTGGTTTTGTTAAGCTGTAGAAAATTTTCATTATTATTTCATTACAGAGGGCCCCTGTATTAACTGAGACTTCCTCTGCTTAGCTTTTAGGTCAAATGACTCCACATTCAAATAATTTATTTTCTTTCTGAACCCCAAACATCTCCTGTGGTTGAAATTTCCATAATGCCACCATATAAATATTCAGTATTGAAAAGTAGACTTGCAGCTATAAAGGGAAGAACTCTTCCAGTGAGAGAGAGTGCAGAAACTGTTTGAAGAGAGTTCTTCATTTCTATACATGGCTTTACCAATAATCCAGTGGAGAAACCTCAGTGACTGTAATGAGTCCTGTCTAAGTGAACACTGGGAGTTTGTATAAGACTTTCAAAATTATTTTTATTTTGCTAAGTAGGCTGAATAGAAAAAGTAATTTGGTATCTGCTCTCTTGTCCTCTCATAGCACATTCGATCACCAGATATTGAAATTAGAGTTGTTTCCTTTGGGTAATTAAAATGTCAATGCAGATTATAATTTGGAATATACTAAATGTATGAATGATATTGAATGTATGTCTGAAAGTGAGGCTGATGCAAATTTTGAATCCCTGAGACCCGTAATAAAAGTCTGTCACTTGCTGAACTTTGGACTAAGAGTGAAGAAAGCCAGATGATATTGCTATTAATGAAACTCTTGGTATTCTAAGACATTATGACATAAATAAATATATCACAATAATATTTATATGTCTACAAATATATGAATGTTTGCCCATATATTATCCCATTACATTTTCTTAACAACTGTACAAAATATGTTTTATTGTCTCATTGTTTGCAAATGAGGATAGTCAAACTTAGAGAGTTTAAATAGTTTTCTTAGAGTCTCAGATATTTAGGTGCAGAGCTGGAATCTAGGATTATTTGACTTGGAATCCTTTATTCTTTCTCCCATGCCATACTGACAACTTTAGGAGTTGAAAGTCCTACTGTGGCAGAGAGGGGGCTGGTAGCAGTTAAAAGTATTCCTTTTGAAAATCAATCGGCAAGCTCTGAAAACCCACCAGACCAGTTTTGTTTGAGAAAAACCAAATAGCCAAGAACTGATGGCTTTCATGGAAATGCAAAAGAGTAACTAATTCACAAACTTGCCCAACTGCTCTCTTATCAGTTTACAGCCCCTACTCGCTCTGCATTTCCTGGAAACCATTTGTTCTTCGAAAATCTGATTTTGCTGAGTACAACCTTGTGAATTCCTAAGAAAATGTGTAATTGCTTAACACGACCCCCCCTTCCCTCTCCTCCTTTTCTGGGGTGCTCGGCCTGGGAGCTTCAGCCTGCTGAGTCCGCCAGTGTAAAGAAAATTGCCACTTCCTTATTTATTTATTTATTTATTTTTTAGTTGAGCTCTCACTTTGTTGCTCAGACTGGAGTGCAGTGGCCCAGCCACCACAGCCTCGACCTGCTGGGCTCCAGCGATCCTTCCACCTCAGCCTTCCGAGTAGCTGGAACTACAGGTGTGCACTACCCGCCCGGCTATTTTTTTTAAAATTTATTGTAGAGATGAGGTCTTGCCAAGTTGCCCAGGTAGGTCTCGAACCCGTGGGCTCAGGCAATCTGCTCACTTTGGCCTCCCAAAGTGCTGGGATTACAGGCTGAGCCACCGAGCCCAGCTGCCACTTCCTATAATAAGCCTCAGTGTCATGGCCTCTCTGTCTTCCCACTACATTCTTTTTTTTTTTTTTTTTTTTTTTGAGTTGGAGTCTCACTCTGTCACCCAGACTGGAGTGCATGGCTGCTCCCGGCCACCACAGCCTCGACCTGCTGGGCTCCAGCAATCCTTCCGCCTCAGCCAAGTAGCCGGAATTACAGGCATGCGCTACCACACCCGGCTGATTTTTTGATTTATGTTAAAGATGAGGTCTTGCTGCCCAGGCAGGTCTTGAACCCGCGGGCTCAGGCAATCCACTCACCTCAGCCTCCCAAAGGCGCAGGATTACAGGCTGAGCCACCGAGCCCGGCTTCCCACTACATTCTGATGCATTGGCTGGGAAAGGAGAGTTCGGAGATGGTGTGTTCCAATTCCTTTGTCATCGGGGTGCGACCTCCAGTGTGACGGGAAGGGCAATCTTGCCTGGCGCACAATGAACCTTTTGATCTGTTGGAGAGAGGCCCCTCCCAGTGCACTGAAGCTCAGACCATGAGAGCACAATAGGAACCCAAGAGGCGAGGAACTGGTACAAGGAGGACCACCTGACGGCAAGGACAGAAAGCCCACGTGACAGAAAGGGTAGGAATAAGGGCCTTTGCGTAGACCTGCCAACGGATGGCAGAAGGGGAGGTTGATCACCTCCCGAAGTCTGCTAGTAATCTCCAGTCCAAGGAAAAGGACTGAAAGGCAACACTGTCTGAAGATGAATCTGTAGACTCCTAGGATTAGGGTGGGGGTTGAAGAATGCGTTGTGTGATTGCATGTAAATGAGATGGACAGTGGGAGGGTTCTGTATAAAGTTAGTCTGAAATGTCTTCGCAAGGAGTACGGCTAGAAAAGGATGAAACAGATGTTTCCCATACCCCTCATTCTCTCATTTGTGTGTGTCTGTCATTTTGAATCTGCTAAAAAGCTGGTTGGGTTATTATGCTTTGTTTGATGGGGCATGTCTTTTAAAAACTTGATTAACGCATATTTCTTTATGTCATTTTATGTTTCCCTCCCTTTATTTGTGTGGTGCTTTTCCCAACCCATTGGCACTGTTAAAATTCCTGCCTTTTGTTGTTCAGAATGTGGGAGAGCTGCCTGCTGTGTATGTGAAGTGCTACCAGTTATCTTGAATTCTTTCCCGGGACCACACCCTTCCTTAGCCTGTGTTCCTTAGCCTTTCCCGGGACCACACCCTTCCTTAGCCTGTGTTCTCCATAAATTCTGAAGGAGTTTATTCTAATCCACCTGTAAAGAAACATAGAAATGTCTCTTATATGATACTTAGCCTTTTGCTAACTCAGTGCAAGTTAATGCTAGCCTTGGAGAAAATAATTTTATTATCTTTCTCTGGCAATTAAGGGACTGAATAAACTGTTCTTGTTTTCAAATGCTAAAAGCCAGCTTAGTTGAAAGTAAGTCTTTTTCTAAAGGTTTAGGCCTTGCCTAAGATTGTAATCTATTGTCCCTATAAAACTGTAGGGAAGTCTCTTAGAGTCATGTAATGTATGTTAAGTTGCTACTTTAAATTGCAATGCTAGATAACACTACTGCTTGCTTTTTTGGCTATGCCTGACTAGCACACTCCTTACAAGACTGGTAAAGCTTTAAATGCTGAATACTTTGCAGAACTTAATATGGCATGGGAACTGGCTATTCCCACCTGATCAAGTCACCTTGTAAGCTCGGTACTTCACCTAAGGGACAGGTCAAATACTAGGTACTTCACCTAAGGGACAGGTCAAATACTAGTCACACCCTGTGATGCATAGAACGAGACCTAATAACTCTCATTTACTTGTCCACATCTTACAACTAAGGTTATTCTTTAGTAATTCATGAGGATTTTGGACAATTTTGCCTGTTCATAATTAGAAATAAGTAGGAACAGATCATTTTACATCCATGTGGTCTGTTCACTCTGAAAAGGTTTTGTACTAGGCCATTTTGTAGGCATCACTGGAAAGTCGTGGAGCAAGAAAAGAAAAAAAAAAGGGAGGGGGCTTCAAGGAGGGCTGAGAACACTCAACTTGGAAGACCCATCAGGGTCCTAGGGATTCCTGGCATTGCTGTTTATGGCTTTATTTGGTTATTTGTTTGTTTTGGAATTCTCCTTTGAGGAGTAAATTGCAAGTGTTCAAAACAAATTCTGGGTTTTCAAGAAAAGAAACCAAGGAAATGTGTAATAATCTGTACCCTCAGACACCCCAATGGGACAGATTTTAGATAATTAAAGCAAATTAAAATTACGTGGTTTAAAATTAAAAAAATAATAAGTGCATTATTAAAATAAAATCTGAACTCACTACAAGTTAGCAGATAATAAGATTTGGAAAGGAGCAAAACTATCTGGAAATTAAATTCACTTTGTAGACCTAAAGAAAAATGGTTAAAAGTTCTGTATGCAGAGGCATTTAAAAAATTTATTTCACTACTTTGCAAACAAGATTATATCCTATGGAATATTAAATACCCAACTCCAGAGGCTTGGATCAGGACTATGAATACCAACCTCCCAATTATAGAAAGCTTCTGAAGTTCTTAGAAACTGAGACATTAAGAAAAAAAAAAAAAAAGAAGGACTCCAAGATGAGCACCAGTCAGAGGAAAAGTAAACAAATATGTTGGCAGTTGCTACTAATGGCAAAGCTCCAGCCACCAAAAGAGGCCTGATAAGGATAAACCTGCTAAGGGGGATGGTGTCAGCTGCTATGAATGTGGTCATTCTGGGCACTTAAAGTACAATTGTTCTTGATGGCCTAAGCCCCCAGGACCTTGTCCAACATCTGGAGTAAAAAGCCACTGAAAGAAATAGTGCGGCCTCTCCCGAAGGGGGGGGGGGCATCTAGCTCAGTGATGGTGGCCGTTGGCTGAAGGGGAGGGGCACGTCCCAGCCCAGCACTCTGTTTGCCATCACCCCAGAGAATCCTTGGGTCTGTATAATTGTGGCTGGGGTCCAACTTAATTTCTTAATTAATACTAAGACTAAGTTTTTAGCCCTTGTTCTCATACTGAACCTCTTCCTGATACCTGCTCTCTAGTGGGAGTTAAAGGTGTTCCAAAAGTTAAATGTTTCACCTAACAGCTACTAAAAGGTGAATTCAAATTATGACTGTAAAAGATTATCTATAAAAAGATAAAAAGGAAAGGAAAAAGCAAAGGAAAAATATAAAAAGTTTATTGGTGTACAAATAAGGTTTTAGTAAGAAAACAAAAAAAGAGAAATATAAGAGAAAAGATTTTTTTATCTAAAAAGAGATCTTATATGGTAAATTTCTGTCCTATAATAAAGTAGATATCTGAGAATTTTTTAAAAAGGGGAGTAAAGAACAAAAATAAAATAGTATAAGCATTCCAAAAATGGTATGAGAAAAGTTTATGAAAAAAAAATATACAAAAGAAGTTATATAAACAATCTAGGCATAATAAAGTCTTTTCTGGATGCAAGTCCCCAAACATTTTCAGATTTCTCGTCAAATTTTATATAAAATTTACTTGAGTGCCCAGTTCAAATTATAGTCTAAGATAATCCATCAGGCTACCATTATAGTCCAGAAATACATTAAAAACTCCAAAGACTGGTACTTATAATAAAGTCATAGAAATTAAAGTTTATCATTTAAGTTATGCTAATAACTTAAGGCCTTGTAGCTTTTGTACAAAAGGTAATCAGCCACTACCTATAGTTTTCAAAATGTATGTCTGTCTTTATTCCTTTTATTGAGCCAGAATCCAGTAATTTCATGCCCACATAATGGTCATGCAAGAATTCTAGTCAATGCCTGCAAACAATGCCACTGCTAAGACAGATCTAGATGCCTCAAGTCAAATAGGGAGAGATTTTTCAATCTCTGGCTAGGCAGGACTACGCCCATTGTCAGCTCTGAAGAAATTATAGAAAACAGACCTTCACCCCCTCAGCACCCCATATGATTATGGGATTGAAAAATCTCTAGAGAATATATAATTGAGGCAGGGTAGCTAGCACAGGCTAGACATAGATAAATTTCCTCTAGGTAGGTTTTAGAAGGCATTCAAGCATTTTAAAAATTATATTCTACGGCAGGCCAAGTGACAGCCTACCTCATCCCTCAGAAAATCCAAAGAAAACTCCATCAGATGTAGAACTAAGACAGTACAATCTTTCAATTTGTAGTTTAGCATAATAATCACTAGAAATCCTTTGGAGACACGAGTAAACTGAACATAGGTATTTGGCATTGCATCGCTCAGGATCCAAGTCAGTCCCCGAGATGGAATTTGTTAAACCTTTGAAATTGTTTAATGGTAGGCCTTTTTCCTATACCTCTGAAGGAAAGGGGATCACAAACATAAATGCTCATAAGAAAATATATTGTCCATTTGGGATAAATTTTTTTTTTTGAGTTGGAGTCTCACTCTGTCGCCCAGACTGGAGTGCAGTGGCTGCTTCCGGCCACCACAGCCTTGACTTGCTGGGCTCCGGCGATCCTTCTGTCTCAGCCTTCCAAGTAGCTGGAAATACAGGTGTGCACTACCACGCCCGGCTAATTTTTGAGTTATTGTAGAGATGAGGTCTCACTCAAGTTGCCCAGGTGGGTCTCGAACCCACGGGCTCAGGCAATCCACTCACCTCAGCCTCCCAAAAGCGTGGGATTACAGGCTGAGTCACCAAACCCGGCTTGGGACAAATTTTAATCACAGTTTATAAACTTACTTCCCTATAAACTTTCTGGACCATGAAAAACTCAAACATCCCAGGGGAGTAAGTACTGCTAAAAATTGAAGAAAGGAAGGACCCAACCAACAACTGTAAGAAAAGAGAAAAGGATCCTGAGGGTGGTCCTGTTCTTATACTAGTCTATAGAATTTAAATACCTAACTTCTCTATCGTGATGAAACCCCTCTATGAAGCCTCAAAGGGAGTGAACAGGAGCCTCTGCTATGGGAAAAGGCCCAGAAACAGGCCTTTGAATGAATTAAACAGATGTCTCGCCTTTTAAAATTCTTTATGGACGGCCACCCTCTCTCGTTAAGGGCATATAGGATAGAGACTTAAAGGAATTAGGAAGTTTTACCCTAAAACACCAAATGCAAGCCTTAGGTTCAGTCCTAAATGCCATCCATTGTCAAGTCAGAGAACGATTGCCAATTAGTTTAACTTCCAATGCCCATTCTTTTAAGCCAGGTGATATGGTATGGGTAAAAGAATGGAATGTACAACCTCTAAAACCCCTCTGGAGGGGGTCATTTACTGTTCTTTTATCTACCCCAACTGCAATCGAAGTAGCCAAAATAATTCCTTGGATCCATTTTAGCAGAATTAAGCTGGCCTTCCAGGACTGGGAGTGCACCGCAGGGTCAGCAACACCCCTTAAGCTGACCCTCCGGAAAGTCACCGAGCCCAACAGAGGACCCAGAACAAATTTCTCAAGCCCTACTCTAGAAGCCTGAGGATACTTCAGCCCTGCTTCAGTCACACACCGGAGGCTGGCAGATGGATGCACGGCAGAAGATTGAGGATTCAGTTTAAGAACTCAGCTAGCCGGGCTTGGTGGCTCAGGCTGTAACCCCACGCCTTTGGGAGGCTGAGGTGAGTGGATTGCCTGAGCCCGTGGGTTCGAGACCCGCCTGGGCAGCGAGACTTCATCTCTACAATAAATAAAAAAACCAGCCGGGTGTGGTATGCGCGCCTGTAATTCTGGCTACTCGGAAGACTGAGGCGGAAGGATCACCGGAGCCCAGCAGGTCGAGGCTGCGGTGGCCGGGAGCGGCCACTGCACTCCAGTCTGGGTGACAGAGTGAAACTCCGACTCAAAAAAACAAAAAAAAAGGAACTCAGTGGACATCACTGATAAGCCATTGTTTGGCTTTGTCAACCTTTATCTATGCTAAACTGTTTGTCATTTTAATTGCTGTAAAACTGACTTTATTTGCTATAGAATTATCAGAGTTGTCCCCACTGAACATGTTAGAAAAGAATCTCACTTGCATTTCCATTGTTTCTTATGATAGGAAATGTTCTTATGCTTCTATGTATTCCTGCCTAATTTGGGTGTTTATCATTTCCCCTACACACCCAGCATGTAAATGTATAGAAACTATCTGGCCAGATGCTTAGCAACAAGCCCAAATGCGCACAGCTATTTATCAAAACCACTTAGCTTTGAACTACCTGCTAGTTCTGACTGTTGTTTGCAAATAGATAAAAATAGTAAAGTTATAACTGATAAAGTCACCAATGTTAGAAAGCTTGCCCATGTCCTGGTGCAAAAATGGCAAGGCATAAAAGTCAGCAATTGGTTTGAAAACTTGTTCTCAGGTCTAGGAGAATTTAAGTATATTATTATTATTAAGTACATAAGTCATCCTATTAGTGGAATCCAGTCTTGTCCTCCCTTGCATAGCCCCAATAATTATGAATGCCATTTCTAAATTTGTAGAAACAATCGTTGAACGAAAAACTGCAGCCCTCATAATGTTAATGCACCAAATTAAGGATGTTGCTTTTAACCCATGAAGAGTCAAGCATCAAAGGGGGGATTGTGGCAGAGAGGGGGCTGGTAGCAGTTAAAAGTATTCCTTTTGAAAATCAATCGGCAAGCTCTGAAAACCCACCAGACCAGTTTTGTGTGAGAAAAACCAAATAACCAAGGACTGACGACTTTCATGGAAATGCAGAAGAGTAACTAATTCACAAACTTGCCCAACTGCTCTCTTATCAGTTTACAGCCCCTACTCGCCCTGCATTTCCTGGAAACCATTTGTTCTTTGGAAATCTGATTTTGCTGAGTACAACCTTGTGACTTCCAAAGAAAATGTGTAATTGCTTAACACGACCCTAAATGAAGGTATAAGACCCCTATTCTCCCTTTCTGGGGTGCTCAGCCTGGGAATGTTAGCCTGCCGAGTCCACTGGTGTAAATAAAGTTGCCACTTCCTATAATAAGCCTCGGTATCATGGCCTCTCCATCTTCCCACTGCACTGTAGGTACTATTGTACCACTACAACAGTACCCAGCATTGTTGCTTCAGCACAATGGTACTATGGCCTTGCTTTGTATGGGCTCTTGCCTATATCCTATTTTGGGGACAGAGATTGTGACTTTGTCTTTGTCTTACGAGCATTTAGCACAGGAAGGAAATTTAGAAAAATTTCCTTAAAGGGCTGTTAAAATGAATAAACAAATCAGACATGGTCATCCTAAGAAAAATCTTCCAAAGAAGGTCCTCCTTGGAGAGTTTCTATTTCTCGTAAGCCTTTCAGTTATTACAGCCTATGGGATAACTTAAAGTACTTTTTCTCCTTGGCCACTTTAACATTCATAAAGTTACCAGATATTGTTATTTTATTTCTAAAATGTCTCTAAGCTCTGTCTGTTCCTTTGTCACTACCCCTTCTCCAGCTTGCCTCAGGGATCGTCTTCACTGCATTCAACCTCATTCTCTTCTAGCTATCCGTCCACACACCCTTGTGTCCATTCATCCGTCCACTCATCCATCCTTTCATTTCTTCAACAGACATTTTATGGGTACTTACTAAAGATGTCGTAAACAATTGTCACAATATTGTATGGCAAGTGCTGCAGAAAAGATTATTTAGAGTGCCACAAGGGAATAAAAAAGGGCTACTCTTATTCAGTTTGGGGAGGGAGGTTCAGAGAAGGCTTCTTGGAGGAAGTATCATCTGAGCCAGGCCTTGAAGAATGAGTTTAGTTAGGAAGGCAAAGAGGATGAAGAAGGGAGAAACAACACCCGTCTCTCCCTCCTGCATCCCCATTTCCTTTTCTATTTTCCCCCCATTCCTTGAATATACCAGGCTGACTCAGGCCTTAGGGCCTTTGCACTTGCCTTTTCCACTACTGTGTATTTTATGGACTCCCCTGATGAATGAGAACATGAGAAGGGTTTTTTGGTTATTTTGGGGTTAGTGCTCTCTTCCCTACCTTTTCTACGTATTTGTAGATCTATAGATGAGTGCTGGCACATAGAAAATCTCAATACATATTGACCAAATGAATGAATGAATGAAAGGCTGGGAAATAGGAACCACAAGGGCAAAGATGTGAAAAATTTTAAGGAAACGCACAACTCAAATTTGGCCTGATTCCTTCTGAGATCCGTTATCGCACCACTGCAGAGTTGGGTGTGTAGCATGTGGTCCCTCTTGCCTTAAACTCTTGCTGAATGCTGACTCTGTTAACAGGAAGGTAGCATTTGTTTTGGTTTGTTGTAATGGCTAACTTTCCTTTTCCCTCCCCGATACTGTTGCTCTGAGCCTTCACCACCACCAAAGGATCACTTCCAGATATCTTAGAAGAGCATTTCTCTTTGACCAAGACACAGGGTTTCTCTGCAGAGCTGTGGACTTCCTGGTTACTGTTTACTATCACATTATCGACATCAGGAGTGGAGGGGAGAGAAGTTGAAGTCTTGGGTTAATGACTTCTGTTTCCTTAGTGTGTAGAAGAATAGATAGTCTGCAGAGAGGGAAGAGATTGGGTAGGGATGATGAAATTTTGAATCTTCACGGATGAGCTCAGGTTCATACCTTTACAGATCACTCTAAAGTTCAATATTGAAATTTACTTTTCAGATCCCAAACTAAGATTTAGCAGAAAGTCCCATAATGTGCTATGATCATATTCTAGACAAGATATTAGATATTAGATCAGGGGAAGAGAAGGAATTCTAGGGGCAGGCCTAGAGCCATTGAGACCTCCAGGAGGGATGAGGAGACATTTTCCGGATCTAGTGTTTAGGGTAGGAAAGAATAGAGACAACTCTGCACTGAAGCAGAACGCAATTCCAGGAGGGAAAAATTGGCACCTATACCAACAGAAAATGAAGGAAAATAGCATTTATAGGGTGTTATAGATGTGATAAACATATTCTTGCAATACAGTGTGGAAAGTGCTGTAAGAAAAGATTGTTCAACATTCATCTGGTATTTGTGTAATGGTTACTGCATAACTCTAACACATATCATTCATATCTCATAGCAGTTCTGTGAAAGTATTGTAATGTCTCTAGTCTGCGAGACAAAACTGAAGCCTAGAAAAACTGAGTGACTTGCTCTGGGGCACAAGATAGTAAACGGCCAAGCTGAGATTTGATCCTGTTTCCTGCCTCCACATTCAGAGCTCTTACTAAATCATCCCAGTGGTTGTGACAGCCAAACCACTGGGTGATCACACTTTAGTCATATTCTGACTGGGCCTGTGCTGTACACACTTGTTAAATGTTTGCTGGTGAAATGAATACAAAGTTAATCTTGTCCAGAAACACACCCTCACAGAGAAACCCAGAATAACATTTGACCAAATATCCAGCCACCCTTTGGCTGAGTCAAGATGACACATTAAATTAACCATCATACGTCCACTGCTAATCAACTTGGCACCCATCTGAATCTCCTTAAAACATACTTAATATGCAACTAAAAATATTAACAAAGTCATAATTCTGTCTAACATGATACAGCTATCTGATACTTAACCCAAAATGCACTAATCATATTCTCAGAAGAGCAGATATAGTCTTTGGGTGATGTTTACCCTTCTCCTTGATATCCCATGACTTAAATCCCATGGTATAAAATTAATAATACTTACACACTATGTTACAAAGTTAAGACATCTTATGTTATATGATACAAGAATAAGAGAAGGAAAATAGAGATTATATATGTTTTACTATATGTTAGTATAGTATATATACACATGTACATACACACAAACATACTCAGAACAAAATAAGGAGGAAATAGTCATGGTAATGGCAGTCCTACTGGTGAATAGTGCCACTCCCATCTGCACCTCTTGATTTGTGGACCATGAATCCTAGACCCTAGCTATGGGAGAAAAAGTACCATACTCTGGACACAGATTCAGAACATATACGGTGTTCTGGGGCACCTAGCTGGTGCTGTAACTGAGTCTTCAAAAGACCATTGCAACATGCTATCAAATAAGCAGTTTTAGGATGTTGAGAAGCCTTGTCATTCTAGTGAATTCCATGAGCAAGGGCCCATGGAGTGAAGTGAGTTCTTTGATGAAAAACAATGCTGTGTGAAATACCATGATGATGCATAAGGTATTCAATAAATCCACAGATGGTTTTGGCAAAAGAATTGTGTTCATGGAAGGCAAATTCAGTTCTAGAGTAAATGCCTATTCGAGTAAGGACAAAAAGCTGCCTCTTCCATGATGAAAGCCATCCAAGGTGGTTAACCTATCACCAGGTAACTGTTTAATCCTCTTGGGGGTATGGTGCCATACTGGGTACTCAGTATTGGTCTTTGTTGCTGGCAGTCACTCAGCAGTGGCTGTCTCTAGGACAGCCTTAGTGAGTACAAATCCACATTGCTGAGTCCGTGCACAATTACCATCCCTGCCACCATGGCTACTTTGTTCATTAACCTGTTGGTATTGACAGATGAGGTTGGGGAAAGAGGCTGACTAATATTCACAGAACAGGTCATCCTATTCACTTGATTTTTTTTTTTTTTTGAGTCAGAGTCTCACTCTGTCGCCCAGGCTTAGAGTGCTGTGGCACACTCACAGTCGCTGCATCCTCGACCAGCTGGGCTCAGGTGAGCCTTTTGCCTCAGCCTTCCAAGTAGCTGGAACCATAGGCATGTGCCACCATGCCTGGCTAATATTTTTTTATTTTTGTTGTAAGAAGAGCTCTCACCATGTCACTTGATTATTAAAATCCTCCTCTGCTGAAGTCAGTCTTTGGTGAGCATACACATGGGACACAAATAACTTTACATTTTTGGCCCATTCAGAGAGGTCTGTCCACATATCTCTTCTCCAAATTTCCTTGTCATCACTTTTCCAATCATGTTCCTTCCAAGTTGCTTGCCATACAGCCAAACTATTGACCACAGCTCATGATCTGTATATAATCATGTCTTGCCATTTCTTTATCCCCCTAATACATAAACAATTGGGTGCTGTGCTTGAAGTTCTGTCCGCTGCTAGGAGTTCTCTTCACCATTATCCTTCAGGATGTTCTGGAAAAGCAATGAAACCATATATGGTATAGCAGCTCCAGTTGGAGTCACCATCTGCTTAAGTTTACAATAATCCACTGAAGGAAAGTGATGTGCTGGATGATTCAATTATTAAGGATTTTTTTGTGGCTATGATCATCAGGCTTATTGGTCTATAGTTTGCGTGTCTATCTAATTTTTGTATCAGGTCATACGGGCCTTATAGAATGAGTTAGGGAGAATTTCTTCCTCCTTGATTTTTTGGAATTATTTCAGGAGGATTAGTATTAATTTTTCTTTGTATATTTAGTAGAATTTGACAGTGAATCATCTGGTCCTGGGCTTTATTTTTGTTAGGAAATTAAAAAAAAAATGTATTTATTTATTTTGAGTTGGAGTCCCACTCTGTCACCCAGACTGGAGTGTAGTGGCATACTCCTGGCCACCACAGCCTCAACCTGCTGGGCTCCGGCGATCCTTCCGCCTCAGCCTTCCAAGTGGCTGGAACTACAGGTGCACGCTACCACACCTGATTAATATTTTATTTATTGTAGAGATGAGGTCTTGCCAAGTTGCCCAGGCAGGTCTCAAACCCATGGACTCAGGCAATCCACTCGCCTCGGCCTCCCAAAGTGTTGGGATTACAGACTGAACCACCGAGAGGAATTATTATTATTATTATTATTATTTGAGTTGGAGTCTCACTCTGTCGCCTAGACTGGAGTGCAGTGGCCGCTCCCAGCCACTGCAGCCTCGACCTGCTGGGCTCTGGCGATCCTTCCGCCTCAGCCTTCTAAGTAAGGAATTATTTTTTAATTGTTGATTCAATCTTGCTACCCATTGATGGTCATTTTAGGAGTTCTATTTCTTTCTGGTTCAAGAAAGAGCTTCTTTTTTCTGCTTGGTCTAGTCTATTAGTGAAACTTTCAAATATACTTTGTATTTCCTTCAGTGAATTTTTGCTTCCAGAGTTTTGCTTGTTTTTTTCTTTTAAGATATTTATCTTCTTGCTAAGCTTCTCATTCATATCCTGGATTGATTTTATGATTTATTTGTTTTGGTTTTTAGATGTCTCTTGCTTCTCATTGAGCTTCTTTAGAAATCAATATTTTAGAGAGCCAAAAGGAAGATGGCTACCAGGGAATAGCTGACCAGCATCTTTCTTGCAGAGCAAAAAAGGGAAGACAATCCCAGCTGTCAGTAACCCCAGGTAGATTCAGTAGGCTTGGATGGAGGAAGCATGCTACATTACACAGAGAGCTCTTGGAATGCATAGGGAGCAAGGAAGAGAGAAAGCAGGAGGCCAGCATTGGAGCCGGGAGGCCCCACCCTTGCCAGCTGCCATGTTCACCTAGGATTTGCAGTCCTGCCTTGTATACAAGAGGGGGTGAGTGCTCCTGACCCAGTCTATGAGAGTTCCCCTCTCCCCAGTCACACACGGGTCTTTATTCCTTCATGAGAAGAGGCCTGGTTAGGGCACAGTGGCATGCTGTTGGAGCCCCCATGGAGCTGGAAACCCACCTGAACTCAGAATGTCTACTGTCAGTCAACTCCCAAGAGCATGTTCTACACTGGCAGTGCTTGGTAGTCAGTGTCCTGGCTGGGAAAGCTCATCTGATGGTTTTATTAGTAAGTCAAAAAACAACAGATGCTGGTGCAGGTGTGGAGAAAAGGGAACTCTTCTATACTGTTTGTGGGAATGCAAGCTAGTTCAACCTCTATAGAAAGCAGTGTGATGATTCCTAAAAGAACTCAAAATCGATATGCCATGCAATCTAGCAATCCCTCTTCCAGGAATATACCCAGAGGAACATAAATTGCTCTGCCAAAAAGATACCTGCACACATGTTTATTGTAGCCCTATTCACAATAGCCAACATGGAACCAACCCATATGCCCATTGAAAGTGCACTGGATAAAGAATATGTGATAAATATTCATGATAGAATATCATGCGGCCATAAAGAACAAAATCATGGCCTTGGTAGCAACTTGAGATCATCATGCTATGTGAACTGTCACTGAAACAAATAATGGAATACCACATGCTCTCACTCATAAGCAAGTGCTGCTCACTGATCACAGCAGCACAAGAGTGGGATTGGCAGATGCTGGATACTGCTAGGTGGGGAGGGAGTGAGGCACGTGGCAATACACTGGGTACCTGGTCCGCTACTAGGGGAAAGAGGGCCATCTAGGAGCCCAAACTTCACCTGCATGCTACCTACTTATGTGTAAATACCCACTTATACCCCACAACTCTAAAATTAAAAAACAAAATAAGAGCCAAAAGTTTGACAGTTCTTCTGTACTGAATGCCACTTGTTTCTCAAAGCCTGGCTGCCTCCCTGAGATACCCCTTTACCTACATAACCACTTCCCTCTTTAGCTTAAAAAATAAATTTTTTAAATAACTTATCTGGCATTTTGAGAAATTCTTTTTTTTTTTTTTTGAGTTAGAGTTTCACTCTGTCACCCAAACTAGAGTGCAGTGGCTCGCTCACGGCCACTGCAGCCTCGACTTACTGGGCTCTGGTGATCCTTCTGCCTCAGCCATCCTAGTAGCTGGAACTACAGGTGCACTACCACACCCGGCTAATTTTTGATTTATTGTGGAGAGGAGGTCTTGCTAAGTTGCCTGGGCAGGTCTCGAACCCACAGGCTCAGGCAATCCACTCGCCTCGGCCTCCCAAAGTGCTGGGATTACAGACTGAGCCACCGAACCTGACCGAGAAATTCTTTTTGATTGGGCTCTCCTACTGGAAAATTGTGTGGTTCTTTGGTGATGTCATATCTCCTTACTTTTTCATGTTTCCTGTATGCTTCCGTTGATATCTGCATAGCTGATATAGCAGTGACTACACCAGATATGCACAGATATGCAGTTTTAATTTTTTGAAATTGCTTTTGTAGGGATAATTTTTTCCTAAAGATGTATGTATGTTGTTAATTGAGTGAGATGGGCTTTTTTTTTTTTTTTTTTTTAAGATAGGGTCTCGCTCACTCTCCTGCCCAGGCCAAAGTACAGTAGTGCAATTTCAGTTCACCACAGCCTTGACCTCCAGGGCTCAAATGATCCTTCTGCCTCAGCCTCCTGAGTAGGTGGGACTACAGGCATATACCACTGTACCTGGCTAATTTTTGTATTTTTGTATGGATGAGGTCTCACTGTGTTGACCAGGCTGGTTTCAAACTCCTGAGCTCAAGCAATCCTCCCTCCTTGAGCTCCCAAAGTGCTGGGATAACAGGCATGGGTCACCATGCCTGGCCCTTTGGCTATGATTTCGAGTGCCTGCGGTAGTATAATCTTTGTATGCTTTCTTCAGCAGTGTACAGGGTCAGTTGTGTCTGTGATTTCCTCAATGGCTTAGGGTGCAAGTATAGGTTGAGGCTGTGATGAAGTTTTTCTGTGGACTTGGATACCAACTGAGCCAGTTTTCAGGCCCTAGTGGAGACAATCTATCGTTTGGACTCAGAGCAACTTACACTGACTCTGGTATTAGTGGGTTCTGGAGGGCTGATTCTTGGGCCACCAGGTGACTTGCTTAAAAGCTAGTAGTGAGAGCAATGGACCAGGTGTGTGGGTAGGTTTTCAGGCCCCTGGGCAGCTGGTTTTTTGTGGGCTATGACAACCCCCTGGGACCCACGTGGTTCACATTTGTGTTACTGGAAGCTACAATAAGTTGAGCAGTGTAGCCCCCAGTCCCACAGCTGCTTGTAGCAGGGAAGTGGATATTGTCCCAAGTGTTCTTAGGAGAGCTTGGTGTCTCCCGTTCCTCCTCTGGCTGAGAGATGGCTGCAGGTGTGTCCCCTTAAACTTGCCCCAAGGGTGAGGCATGGCTCAGCATTAAACTCTCAAAAGGGGAGTAGCCTGGGCAAGAAGCTATGGGGAGTCCAGTCCACTCAATTCTTAGTTTCATAGCAGCCCATAGCAGGGTGTTGGATATTGTCCTAGGTTTATACAGGAGAGTCTGGTTTTCCTATCCCTCCTTGACTTGGCGGTGGCTGCAGCCACACCAGCCTAAGCTAAGACTGAGAGTGGGACACAACCTCATTAAACTCAAAAATGGCACTTTGGGGCTAGAACCAGAGAGAGCAGGGCCTCTGGCAGGCAAGCAGCCTGAGCAAGAAGCTGTGGGAGTGCAATCTGCTAGTTTCTCAGTCTCAACAGCAACACTGTAGCAGAGCAGCCAGTATCTTTCCAGAAGTGCATAGATCACCTGTTCTCCCTTCTCTCTCCTTGGAGCAGTGCCCTGGCAGCAGCCCTGTTTATAGATCCCTAGTATCTAGGCTTTCAAAATGGTGCCCAGCTAAGGCTGCTCTAGGCTCAGGTATCCATGGAATTCCATATGGGTTCCCTTTCTGTGAAATCTCTAGGCCACTCCCTGCGTCAGGTCCTAGGCCCTAGTGGATTGTGAGCTTCTCCTGTGGCCAAGATTGTAAAAAGCTGTGTTGATCAGAGTGTGGAGCCCTGGGGCTTTCTCTCTTACTGTTTCCTCATGTCCAGGAGCCTTTGTTGGCTCTCAGTCAGGCCTTGGCCAAGCAAGGTGCCTCAATCCCTCTCCTTACTTACTTCTAGTGCTTCGTGTCTCTTCTCTGGCAAATCCTAGCATTTTCTCCTGGATGATCTCTTCACAATGTATCTACTTACTATTCTGGTTCCTCTCTGTGGAAGGGGCACATACTACCTTTGTCTAGTCAAGCATCTTCATAATAGTATGCATTTTAAGCAGTATACCATGCCCTTTTCTCAGGGAGATCCAGCTTCCCTTTGATTCAAGAGGTTCTAGTCTGTTAATTTGCTCAAGTCTAGAAATGATGGAGGGGCCATGACTCTCTGTCTTTATGATTCAGGTTAAATTTTTATTCACTCAACCTAGAAGTGTCTATGCAGATCAAGTAAGAATTTAGCATGTTTTCTATCTATTTCATTAATAAAAATAGCCATTGTGACAGGTGTGCCTGAGTCAAACTATTCTGATTGCTCCCTTGAATCTGCTGTTCATGATGGCAACTGCACGTACCTTGACTTTGACTGTTGAGTGCCATCACTTGGCCTCTGCCACCCCAGGATCCATTACTGCATTTTGGTTTCCTTATTCAGGAGCTGAAGTTTCCATTCTGAGGTCTGGACTACAGAGAAGAATGATCACAGAGTTCTTCAAGGGTCTGAGGTTCCTTTCTTAAATTTGTTTTTCACAGTCATAGTGAAGGATGTATCTTCTGGACCCTCTCATTATGGGTTAGTAGGTCTTAAATGACAGATCTACTTTCCTTAAAGCTTTATACCTCTTTTTCTATATTAAACTAAGGCAGATCTGGCATTTCCAACTTGTTCACTGTAGGTCACTTCTGGTTTGTGTTTCAGCCAACCCACCAAACAAGCCATTAACCCTTTCCCTGTTTAACCCAAAGAAACTTGTTGGCAGTGCTTGTGGCTGCAGCATTCACCCAGAGATAAAAAGGAAGAAAGAAGAAGGAAGAAAGAAAAAAAGAAAGAGAATAACAAAATAGAGTAATTCTTTCTCTTTCTCTCTTTAGTAATTCTCATTAGGATTAGAGGCAAGTTCTGTTTAGAAATAACTCCAAGAACAGTTTTTATATTTTATTTTCACATTAAAAACTTGTCAGATTTGCTTCAGCCTTAAATAGTGTGTTTATGTAAAAGTAAATGAACCCAACTACGAGCTGCACTTTTTTCCTAAATGGATAAAGGGTTAAAGCCCTTCCTAAATCCCCAAACACAATATTAAATGCAGAATCTCTAAGCAGTGAGCTCATATCAATAAACTTGACCTGATTCAACTCTATGTTCCTTCCACTATTATCCCATACTGTTAATATTCATCCCTTCACATGTTCCCTGGATTTCTCTATAAATCAATCTGTATAAATTAGAAAACTCAATTAGCAGTTCTTTTTGAGTGAAGTGTACTTTTACCTTGGGTTACACTTTATACTTCAACTTCAGGGCCTGTTGGGTTTGAGTATAGTTAAATGTCTAGAAGCAAAGAGGAGTGATAGAAATTGGTCCGAAGGAAGCATCACCATCTTGCAAGGCAGCTACCTCTAGGGAGGTCATTACAATTTCCTAGACAATGCAAGATTAATTCTTTCATACTATGAGGAAGACACCTCTTCTACTGGCAAAGGAAACTGATAGGTTTAGGTTTCCAGTTTAGCTGTTCACAGCTTCCCCTAACTCCCCATTCCAACTCTCATGATTCCATTACTTTTCAATCATTTTAACTGTAGATACCCGATGAGCCTGGGGGTCCAACTTGTGTTGTAATTCAGCCAATTTTAAGGTGCGATAATTGTGTTTGATTTTTATCAAGCTCAGCCCCACAGCTACAAGAGACAAGGATCTCCTTTGGGGTAAATGTAGAAGCTTTTGCATTATTTGTGCAGCATTTAAGCGGTGAATTTAAATCCCTGAACTCATCATTTTCTTTTGCCAGTTTAAGATCAACTGGTCAGTGTCATTATATTCTTTAATTTGAGAACAATATTTAAAAGTGCCATATATGTAATTACCTAGATCCTTGGTTCTCATAAGTGGTTGATTAGAAGTATCCAGAGCTGATATTTTGTGTCTCTCTATTGCCAGATTATTCCATGGACTATCAGTGCTCTCTTTACTACTAGGAATAGTCATTCACATCTTTAAATCAAATTAGAGTGGAGAGCCAATTCCAGCAATCCAAGAACCAATTTAGAAATTCATTCTATAATTTTGTTTCCTTAGAGCCAATTTCAGTACCCAAATCTGTTTTTCAGGGTTCTCCAGAGAAGCAGAACCAATAGGACTATTAATTATAAGGAATTTGCACACATGATATGGAGGCTGACAAGTCCCAAAATCTGCAGGGTGAGTGAGTTATCAAATTGAAGACTCTGGAGAATACTGAAACCCTGGAGAACCCTGTACCTGGATGGTGTAGTTCCAATCTGATTCTAAAGTTCAGAGAACCAGGAGGGCTGATGTTGTAGTTTGAGTCCAATGTCCAGAAGACTTGAGACACAGGAAAAGCCCCTGTTTCAGTTTGAGTTTCTTTTCTTTTTTTTTTTTTGAGTTAGAGTCTCACTCTGTTGCCCAGACTGGAGTGCAGTGGCCGCTCCTGGCCACCGCAGCCTCGACCAGCTGGGCTCCGGCAATCCTTCTGCCTCAGCCTTCCAAGTAGCCGGAATTACAGGCATGCGCTACCAGGCCCGGCTGATTTTTTATTTATTGTAGAGATGAGGTCTCGCTGCCCAGGCGGGTCTCGAACCCGCGGGCTCAGGCAATCCACTCACCTCAGCCTCCCAAAGGCGCGGGATTACAGGCTGAGCCACCGAGCCTGGCCAGTTTGAATTTCTTAATCAGCTCAGGCTGTCATAACAAAATATCACAGACTGGGTGACTTATACAACAGAAATTTATTTTTTGTTGTTCTGGTAGCTGGACGTTTGAGATCAGGGTGCCTGAATGGTAGGGTTCTGGTGAGGGCCTTCTTTCTGGCTTTTAGATAGCCACTTTCTGTATCTTCATACGGTGAAGAAATAGCAAGTTTTGGTCTTTCCTCTTCTAATCAGGACACTATTCCCATCATGGAGACCTCATCCTTATGACCTCATCTAAGCATAGCTACCTCCCAAAAACCCAATCTCCAAATACCATCACACTGGGCACCAGGGCTTCAACATATCAGTTTTGGGGTAACAAAAACATTCAGTCAGTAGCAGAGACTGGAAAAGGAAAAACAAATGTTTCAACTTGAAGGCAGCCTAGCAGGAAAAATTTCCTTTTACTTGTAGGAGGGTCAATCTTTTTTTTTTTTTTTTTGAGTTGGAGTCTCACTCTGTCGCCCAGACTGGAGTGCAGTGGCTGCTCCTGGCTGCAGCCTCGACCTGCCGGGCTCCGGCGATCCTTCCGCCTCAGCCTTCCAAGTAGCCAGAATTACAGGCATGCACTACCACGCCCGACTGATTTTTTGATTTATAGTAGAGATGAGGTCTTGCTGCCCAGGCGGGTCTCGAACCCGTGGGCTCAGGCAATCCACTCACCTCAGCCTCCCAAAGGCACGGGATTACAGGCTGAGCCACCACGCCCGGCAGGATGGTCAATCTTTATGTTGTATTCAAGCCTTCAACTGATTGGATGGGGCCCATCCACAGAGACACACCCAGAAAAATGTTTGACCAAGTGTCTGGATACCCTGGGTCCAGTCAAGTTGAAACATGAAATTAACTACACCTATATCCTTATTTTATTGCCCCTTGTTCCCCCAGGGCCTTTCTATCTATTCTGATCCGTATCTTTATCATACCTACTCCATTATATCACATGTAATTTTGAAGAAAAATTGGATTCTTTACTGATTATTTGTGTTGTGTCAACTAAATTCTAAATTTGGAGATAGTGATGGCAGGGGTTATATTTATTAAACAAGACATGTATATTTTCTGCAGGTAGATGCTGAACAAATGTGTGTTGGTAAGTGTTACATTCAATCCATGTAGAGAGCATGTTTTCGATCCTTTGGTTTATCAGGAAGATAACTAGGGAACCACTGAGCCAAGCAAGTGTATCTTTATCTTCCCCTGAGCCCTGTATTCCTCCCTCACTCTTGGGGCTGTGGGCTAGCACAGAATGGAAAACTACTTTCCTCCCTTACTGTTGCTGAGTGGGGAAAGCTGAATCTGAGGGCAGCACACTTTGATTCAGGGTTACGGTCATTCTGGCACATCTAGAAGACTTCTCTAGGTCCAAGACATTGGTGGGGAACCTGGGAATAGTTTGCATTTGTCTAGGGCAGAATTTCTCAACCTTCCCACTATTTGCCTTCTGGCTGGATAGCTTTTTTGTTGCGGGGGGGATGGGGAGCTGTCATGTATGTTGTAAGTTTTTTTTTAACATGCATGCCAAAATTTTAATTTGCCTAATTATCAAGCTAATGTATTGGCATTACAAGATTGTTGAACTTTGGTGTAAAAAGATTTTTCTGAATCAGTGATGCTATATTATTATTTTTTAATTCATATACTTCTTGAACTAGAGAGTTTAGATTGACATAACAACTGAGCATATAATGCACAAAGTTCTCATACCATTCTGTTCTCTAGCTCCAACCTCAGTAGCCCACAATTATTAATATCTTCCATTTCTGTGATAATATCGATAGATTATTGTCTAAAATCTGTTATTTAAATAATTTTCATTCTTTCTCTTGTATATTTCTATGAATTTTGAAATATTTATAATGTTTACTATTATAAGCTCATGAAGAATACTTTCACTGTTCCAAAAGTCTCCTCTTCTTCACTTATTAATCAAACCAGGCGAAGTGGGGACCAAACTTCACGTGAACAGTGGCCATTTGTATATCTAATCCTGAGTTGTACCCCACATCCTTAAAATAAAAATTAAAGAAAAAAGAATTCTGTGATTTGAAGAAGTTAGCTAAGGCATAAAAAACATGATGAATTCTTAAATATATATAGACTAGTGAAATAATTTCATTTTAAAAAACTGCACAACATACGATTTCAACTATATGACATTCTGGAAGAGGCAAAACTAAAAAGACAGTAAAATATCATAGTTTCCAATGTCGTAAGATGTTTAGCCGCACCCCTGTCCTGGACCTGCTAGATGCCCAGTAGCCAATACCTCCTGAGAACAAAAATATTTGAGAACCACTAATCTTGAGCTTTGTTATTTGCCAAGCAGTTTCACCTATGCTGTTAGGTCTAACAGTTGTTATAGGTAAGTCAGGAAGGAATCTGTTCTTTTTTTGTTTTACACAGCTGGTCAAGCGACAAGAAAGAGATAGAATTCACATCTGACTGCAAAGTTATTCTCTTTCTTAAAGACTCTTAGAGATACATAATAAAAAATGATAGTTACTTTCCCTCACCTTGAAGGAGATAGCAATTTTTAGATAAACAACAAAAATCTTTGTTAAATTACAATTTTTGACAAAGGGACCATTAGCTACTTTGCTATTTTCATATTTCACCTTTGTTTTATTTTGATGAAATTTCATTTGATGAACTTTCATTTTTTTGAGAGAGAAGTTTAAATTTCCTTTCTGAAGTGCCTGATTTCATTTTTGACTGCTAGGGTTTGCAAATCTTCCAAACCTGAAGTCAAGCAGGAAGGCCCTACTTAAACCTTTTCACTTCCTCTTGAAGATGCATCATTGTGATAACAATGTGTTTGTAGCCTTCCCAGTGGTGTTTTCCAAAAAAACCCACAAAAAAAGCAAAATACCATATTGCCTTTAAAAACAGAAGTTTGCAGTAATTGTTATTGAGATTAGATCAGAAATCTGGAAGTACTGACATAAGAGTTTAAAAGGCACAAGATTTCTGAAACTATATTTTACTTTCTGCATTTTGAAAAGAAAGGAAGTGTATTGTTTTAAATTGGAACCTGAAAGTAAAGAACCTGAAGTGTTTGCTAAGTAGGGACAAGAATATACTGAAACATGAGATTTTAGTTAAATTGAAAGACAATTGTTTTTCCTGTCTAGATATATTTCTTCTCCCTTGAAGTGCAGTTTTACTGTGCTTAAATGTCAGATTTTAAGTCATTGTTTTGCAACCACATGGTTAATTATGACTAAACATTGCTAATATCAAAGGAGAATCTACTTTGCACCTGATGTTCACAGACCATTTCTACAGGGAGGCAATTTGCTGAAGCACAGGACGTGACTTGAAGAGTCGGCAAGATTTGCCTTTTCTATGTTTGCAAGTGCCTTTGCCTTTCCCAGATGTTGGACCTTCTGCAAATTATGTAGCATCTTTGAGTCCCAGTTTTGTCATTTGTAAAATTCAGTAATAATTATGTTGTGAAGACTAAATGAAAATAATGATATGCAACAATATCAATATTAAATTTATTTTAATGTTAAAAACTTACTAACAAACCTTATGTAATAATATATTATGCATCATGAATGTTGTCAATTATTAACTAATATCAAGTATTAGCATTAAGTGACATAAAATAAAAATAATGAAAGGATTATTGATATTAGTATTAATGAATATTAATAATGATCATTTAAAAAATATGTTGACTTGTTTTTGACAGTTATGAACATTCTGAATCAACAAAATAGGTTGGTATTTGATGATTTTCTTATTTTTCTACAAATGGGCATTATTTTTTACATTTTTAATTTTTTGGTTTTATTTTTGAAAATACCAGTGTTCTTCGTGTATGGCCTAAATAAGTCTCATGGGTGGGAGGTGATCTGTATATAAAATAACTGTTATTGGAGAAATGGTGAGTAGAGGTTGTGCATCAGTGATTACACTTATTTTGGAAAAAATGTCTGGATGGTGGTGATGCTGGCATTTTTGAGGAAGTGCAAAACTAAATTTTAAGTCCGGTATATCTTGGTAAAATGTTCTGGCTCCCTGCAGGCTGAGTGCTCCTGCTTTGCGCTCTCCCAGGGTTCCTCCCTCCTCCGAAGCCTCTTCCCTGACGGCTGTGCGGGAAGGAGGCCAAGATGGCACATGAGATCGCCAAGGCTCTGGTCACTGGGCCTGGTGCGACACGATCTCTGAAGATCATCCGCAAAGAAATCCCAGCCAAAATCGTTTTTGAGGGTGACCTGTGTTTTGCTTTCCATGACATTTCCCCTCAAGCACCAACACATGTTCTGGTGATACCCAAGAGATACATATCCCAGATTTCTGCAACAGAAGATGATGATGAAAGTCTTCTGGGACATTTAAGGATTGTTGCCAAGAAATGTGCTGCTGATCTGGGCCTGAATAAAGGGATATCGAATGGTGGTGAATAAAGGTTCTGATGAAGGACAGTCTATCATGTTCATCTCCATGCTCTTGGAGGTCGTCAGATGCCGTGGCCTCCTGGTTAAACCTGTTTGGGGATAATTTTCCCTTCTCTAGGCAATTATCAAGTTTGCAATTTCCAATACGTTAAGTGGCACACTTATTGTTGCCTGTGCATGGAAAGACTCAGGAAATAATTTTAAAAACCCATACATAGTAATTGATATTGTTGCATGGTAAAAAAATGATCCAACTTTTTGTGTGTATGATGAAGACTCATATGTTGGTGGGTAAAACATATGTGTCTTTTCTTAGAAGCAATACAGAATGCTGTTTACACATAATAGAACCTACTGTCTGACTTTTATTAGGTCTCAACAATTGCCTGTTAACCTGAAAAAGTTGCCCGTATTACATGAAGTTTGTGACAGCTATTCACTTTTTCCATGAAGAGAAAAAAAATCCCCTAAAGTTGTGCTCTAAAAGACAACTATATCAAATTTTGTATTACTATTCCTTTTTGCATTTTTTTTTTTTGAGTTGGTGTCTCACTCTGTCACCCAGGTTGGAGTGCAGTGGCATGCTCACAACCACCACAGCCTTGACCTGCTGGGCTTAGGCAATCCTTTCGCCTCAGCTTTCCAAGTAGCTGGAACTATAGGTGCTGGCTACCACACCCGGCTTATTTTCTGATATATTGCAGAGATGAGGTCTCACTAAGTTGCTCAGGCTGGTCTCGAACCCCTGAACTCAGGCAATCTTGCCTGACTTCCCAAAGTGCTGGGATTACAGGTTTGAGCCATTGCATCTGGCCTCTTTTTGCATTTTATATATGATTATAGCCACATTATGTTTTCTATTTTCACTCTACCTTTGGACAGTTGGTTCCCCTTATCCATGGGTTTTGCATCTGTATATTCAACCCATTGCAGATCAAGTATAAAAAAAATTGCATCTGTACTGAACATGTACAGACTTTTTCATTGTAATTCCCTAGACAATGCAGTAAAACAGCTATTTACATAGAATTTCCACTGTGTTAGGTATCATAAGTAATTTAGGGATTATTTTAAGTATACGGGAGGGTGTGCTGAGGTTATTTGGAAATACGATTCCATTTTAAATCAGGAATTTGAGCATCTGTGTATTGTGGTATTTGTGAGAGGGCTTGGAACCGATCCCCCACAGATTCCAACTGTACATTAATATTACAACATGTGCATTTTTGTTGTCTTTACAGGCATAATTTTTAAAAGATGCATAATAGTTTGTTTGGTAGATAGCCTATACTTTGTATAATAGTTTACTTGGTATTGGGCACTTATGCTTTCCAATATTTTAATATTACAAAAAATGCTGCAATGAACATCTTTACATAGAGGACAGTTTCCTTTGATATTTCATAATCTTTCCTTAAAATGACTTTTCATGTGTGGAATTGGTGCACCAGAGGGCACAAGACATTTCTAAGGCACAAATCATTTTTAAGTCTTTTAATACACATGGCCAAATTGCTTCCTGAAAGGTTTTAACAGCTATGCATACAAATTCTTGCTTCCTTACCCTTGCTGAATTGGGTATTCCCATTTTTTTTATAGATGTGTAAAAATATATCCCAATATTTTAATATGCTTATTATAAAAATATTAATGAGGATGAAATTTGAAAAATATATTTTGTTAATAATTTAAATTTCCTCTGATAATTTTTCATTCCCTTTCCCCATTCCTCTAATCTTGAGCATGGCTACCTTGCTCTGCTCCATTAGTGAGCTAATGGCTTTAGGAGTAAGTTGCTCAGGGAGGAAGAGAAGGAAAGAAGAAGAGAATTAACTTTCTACTGCTTTAAAAATGAGGAATTAATCCCACTTGGAGATTTTATATTTATGTCTCTAATATCAGTGGTTGATACTTTTTATAATGATTCTTTAAACAATTGGTAATATTTTTTACCAAGACTAGAAATTTATGTATTTACAAATACCCAACTAATTGTCCAGCTACCAGGTATTAGAGTGCTCTTCTTCTTTCCCAGCAATCTGAAATCCTTTCCTTATAAAGTTTGTGTGTGTGTGTGTGTGTGTGTGTGTGTGTGTGTGTGTGTGTATTTTTGAGCCATTTATTCTATTCTAATGATGTTTACCAGTATGCTTAGTTATTATAATATCTATAGTTTGTACTTATGGTAGTGTTAGTTTCTGTTTATATTTCTTTTTTTCCCAAAATACTCTAATTGCCTATTTATTCTTTGGCATGAACTTTCAAATAATTATTTTCCATGGCCCTCTGTTACCCCAAAATTTTATTGATAATTTAATTGGGATTTTGTAAAAATTTATAGTGTCAGAATTGAGCTTTTAATAAAATTGTTTTTTTTCCTACCCAGGAATAAAATACTTTTTTCCATTCTTTGTAGTATTTTTTGGTATGGTTTTATGATTTTATAGTTTCTTTATACAGATTGTCTCTTTAAAGTGTTTCTTATATTTTGTTGCTTTATGGATTGAATCTTTTTCTAATCTAGTTTCTTTTAAAAATATATATGGCTGGGCTCGGTGGTTCAGCCTGTAATCCCGCGCCTTTGGGAAGCTGAGGTGAGTGGATTGCCTGAGCTCATGGGTTTGAGACCTGCCTGGGCAGGCGAGACCTCATCTCTACAATAAATCAAAAAATTAGCCGGGCGTGGTAGCGTGCGCCTGTAATTCCAGCTACTCGGAAGGCTGAGGCGGAAGGATCGATGGAGCCCAGTAGGTCGAGGCTGCGGTGGCCGGGAGCGGCCATTGCACTCCAGTCTGGGTGACAGAGTGAGACTCCAACTCAAAAAAATAAAATAAAATAAAATAAAAATAAAAATAAAACATTATATTTTAATTACACATGTAATAATTAATGACATCCCCCTGGGTGAGAACCATTATTACACATAAGACTATACATTTGACTACCATCATCTTTAATCCTAGCATCTTCATCAGAGGTATACATAGTAATCAGATGGGCAGACACATTACCATCAGATATCATCATGCCATTTCCTTTGGATTTATACAACATTTTGTGGAACATGTAACATGATGTTGATGTTGGTGGGATCCTGCTGGTAGATGGGATGATCTGGAGCATCCGTGGCGATTTTACTCACATATTTGGCTCCGTGGCAGGGATGGCTGGAAGTCTAGGCTCACTTGGGATTGTTAACTAGAATATATAGTGGCTCCTCCAGCATGGTGGTCTCAAGTCATCTGACCTGTGATATAGCAGCTCAAAGCTCCTGGAGACTGTTCCAAGAAGCCCAGATTGATGCTGCAAGGCTTTGTATGACTGGCCTCAGAAGTCCCAGAATGACATGTATGCCACATTCTATTGGTCATGCAAGTCACTAAAGCCAGCCAGATTCACAGGGATGGGACTCTCAAGAAGAATTGTAGCAGAGAATCCGAGCCATCTTTATTATTTCAGATGAATCATAGTTTTAAATATGAAAGGGTAAAACAAAACTATTTGAAGAAAACATGGGAGAAAACTATGACCTCAGTAGTAGGTAAAGATTCCTTAAATAGGATTCAGAAAGCATTAATCATAAAAAAATTCATTAAAATTAGGAACTATATATATTATAAACATCTTGTAGGAAGTTAAGATATAAGCTACATATATTAGAATGTATCCAAAATGCAAAAGATCTGCTCATTCAAAACAGATAATTTTATTAAAAATTGGTTAAAAAGAATACAAATAGCCAGCATGCATATGAAAATGTGCTCAATATCACTAGCTATCAGGTAAATGCAAATTAAAATCACAAAGCTACCCAAAATGGCTAATATGAAAAGAATTGACAACTCTAAATGTTGCCAGGATGTGGAGCAATTGGAAGTCTTATACATTACCAATTGCTACATCCACTTTCGAAAAATCCACTCCTGGAGATATAGTCATCAACAATAAATGCCTATGCACCAAAACAACACCAATGTTCATCAACAGTAGAATGGATAAATTAATTGTGTATATTAATACAAGAAATGTTATTGTATTTATTAACAAAAAGGAACAAACTATAATCACTACATAAGAGAGATGAATATTATAGACATAATGTTCAGTTAAGAAGCCAGGAACAAAACAGTATATACTATAGAATTCCATTTATATGAAGCTCAATAAAGATAAAATTAATCAATGGTGATAGAACTCAGAATAGTTGTTACTTTTAAGAGCATATTACTGAGAAGGAGCCATCTGGGGTGGTACAGTTATTCTCTATTATTATCTGTGTAGTGAGTACTCATATGTTGAGCTATGCAATAAAAATTTGTACATACCTAATAAACATAAAATTAAAGTAAAAGTAATGCCTAAATAAAAAAAAAAATAGAAAAGTAATAAAGTACTCTCTAAATATTCTAGCATAGGGTGTTTCCAATCAGTCTATATATCTATTCATGACCATACTTGGAGAGGCCCATTAACTTTGAATTTTATAAAAACAAAAAAGAATTTGTTTGAAAAACTTAGAACCACAATAAATAAAAATTATTTTTATTTAATAGTACCTTAATTGTGAATAAATGTAACAACAGTAAAGATTTTTTATGAAATTTAGTATGAACTCCCAATTTTCCCTCTCTGTATGTCTGGGAAGAACTCTCTTCAGTGTGGTTGAAAAATAGACTTTAGCCTTGTCTGATTGAATCTACAGTCCCTTTCTTTTTTTCTTTTTCTTTTTCTTTTTAACCTTTTCCCTGTCTTTCATGTTTTTACTATTCCTTACCATGGATGTTTGCAATGTCCTGTGTATTCCAGCCTTCTCGCCATTTTCAGCTTATAAATGTTGCTCCCTCCAACAAATCCTGCAAAGTGCAGCTGTTTGCATTGCATGACAGTCTGGAAATAGCAGTATTCTGTTACCACTGCCCACGTCTCTCCATGCTGTGCCCTCTGAATTCCTTCATTCACTTAACATAGGCAATGTGTTCACCCATTGTGGACAGAGCTGATTAAAGAATTTGAGGGTCCTGTGTCATTTCAAATTTATTAAAATATTTTCACGGCCCATATAGCATTCTTTCTGGCTACAAAATTTTCAAAAACATTTTATTTTTAAATTGACAAATAAAATTGTATATGTTTACCACGTACAACATGTTGTTTTGAAATATGTATACACTGTGGGATGGTTGAACTGAGCTAATTAACATGTATTATCATACATAGTTATCATTTTTTGTAGTGAGAACACTTAAAATCTACTGCCTCAGCATTTTTCAAGAACACAATATATCGTTATTAACTATACCCACCCTGTTGTGCAATAGATCTCTTGAACTTACTCTTTCTATCTAACTGAAATTTTGTATCCTGTAAAGCTTTCCTAATGGATCTTTTTGCTTTCCAAATAATTTTGCTGCAAGTAACTCCCTTAAAATACCACCGGCTGTGATTTCCTGTCAGTATTGGGAAGTGTAACTTATTAAAAAATTTTCAAATGTAATGATTTTAAAATTAACAATAAATTGAATTAGTGTAATAGTTTATTAACTAATAAATATTAATATAATAATAATATATTTTGTAAACTTTAGCATTTATACATTTTCTCAATGCTTATTTTTTGGAGACAATAGTTTTTAGTTTTCAAAAATTTTCATAAGCCTATGGGAAGACTGAGAATTCTTGCACTGAGCCTGTGGTGCTTACAGTCCGTGAAACAAGTCTTTCTACACAAGTTCTCTTCTATATTTGTTGCACTCTTGGTTGCATCAATAGGAGAAGAGTTTTCAAATTTCATTTGATAGAAATAAGCACCTTCTAATTGGAGGTAAAGTCTCAAAAGAAGCCTCCATTGGGTCAGACACAAATGCCAGTGTTAGTCAAAGCATTAAGCATTGCCCCCAACCACAACTAAGGAACAGGGTAGGGACATGGTTGAACAATTTAACCATGTTATGACCAATATCATGCCACATATATCAGTTGTATAGTAAATATTGTGTCTCAGAAATGGTCTATGGACTGGTACTGGCTCATAAATTATGAAAGTTCTGCAAAAAGATAAGAACAGAAATCGAGAGTAAATAATCAGAACATTATAAAGGACAATTTGAGAGAGTAATTTTGTTTTGTAGAATCTAATAAAAAATTTTAAAAATTTCTTTTGTCTAGTACAACTATCATATATCAATAACATTTTTGGCCGGGTGAGGTGGCTCACACCTATAATACCAGCACTTTGGGAGACCAAAGTGAGAGAATTGCCCTAGTCTGTGGGTTCAAGACCAGCCTGGGCAACTCGGTGAGACCTCATCTCCACAATAAATCACAAAAGCTAGCTGGGCGTGGTGGTATGCATCTGTAGTTCTAGCTACTTGGAAGGCTGAGGTGGAAGGGTCACCTGAACCCAGCCTAGGCAACAAAGTGAGACTCCAACTCAAAAATAAAACTAAATAAATAAATACTTTTTTTAATTAAAAAAAAAACTGGAGCCAACCAGAAAATTTTTTTGTCTAGCAATTTATTTTTATTATATTTTGCAAATATATGATGGATTGGGGGGGAATGGGTTTTCACCATAGATGGTGTGAGATACATTGATATATAAATATATAATATTGAAATATAATAAGCCCTTGCTTAATAGGTCTTTATTTTAGCAAATGAATAAACTAATCATGACATGGTTTGGGCAGGAAGTTACATCACAAATTTTCTTCTAGAGCTGAAGTTTCTTCACTTGGAAAAAGTCTTTGTTCTGAAACTTCTCAGTGTAGTCTGTGTTACAGAAGAAATTTCTCTGATTACAAAGTATTTTAGAGAAAATTAATACAGTATTTTTCTCCATCTAACCAAGTTTACCATTTTATTATTAACTTTATTTAAGTAAAAGCTATGTATACTTCAGGTATAAACAAGCAAAATGGTTACTACAACCAAATTAATGATCATAGTCATCTTAAGCATATATGGTCAACTAATTTTTTTTGACAACAGTGCCAAACATACACAATGGGGAAAGGATAATCTCTTTAATAAGTGGTGTTGAGAAAACTGAATATTCACATGAAAAAGAAGGAATTTCGACTCTTACATCATACACAAAAATCAATTCAAAATAGTTTAAGACTGAAGTGTAAATGTAAATGTAAATGTTTAAGACTGAAATGTAAATGTAAAACTAAAACTGTAAAACTTTTAATGTTAGGGGAACACTTCTTGACATTGGTCTTGGCAATGATTCTTTTGATATGACATAGAAAGCTCAGGAAACAAAAGCAACAATAAACAAGTGGGACTACATCAAACTAAAAAGCTTCTGAACAAAGGAAACAACAAAATACAAAGGCAAGCTACAGATTGGAAGAAAAATATTTGCAAGCCATATGTCTGATAAAGGGTTAATATTCAGAATATAGAAGAAGCTCATACAACTCAGTAGCAACAAAACAACCTGATGCAATCTTGATAAACTATAAGTTTCTTTATTTTTTATTTTTTTGAGTTGGATTCTCACTCTGTCGCCCAGGCTGGAGTGCAGTGGCATATTCATGGCCACTCCAGTGTTGACCTGCTGGGTTCCAGCGATCCTTCCACCTCAGCCTTCCAAGTAGCTGGAACTACAGGTGTGCGTACCATGCCCAGCTCATTTTTGATTTATTGTAGAGACAAGGTCTCACCAAGTTGCCCGGGCAGGACTTGTACCCGTGGGCACATCAATCCACTTGCCTTGGCGTCCCAAAGTGCTGGGATTACAGGCTGAGCCACCGAGCCTGGTCAAAACTATAAGTTTAAATAGGCTTATTCTATAACAGAAAGTCAGAAGTACATTTTCTGCCCTTGGAAAATTGCCCAAGAATCAGTTTCCCACCAAAAATAGACTCCCATAAATCATGTGACCTTACAATCTAAAGTATACTTGAATTATACTTTTTAAAAAACTCCATAGATGTATACAATATGATTTCATGGAATTTTCTAAATCTTCAGTAGTCTTTTACTGAAGTAGCAGGCTGTGATTAAACACAAAGCGATGAAGAACTCCCTTGTGATGTTTTATCTGATATTCTTTTTTTCTTTGCTGACTAGACTTTTACCCTTAAAGATGATAAGACTTTTATCCTATAAGGAAATAAATGGAATGTTTAATTTATTGAAACAGCTTTTATGGAGATTGAAATAGAGAGGAATTAAAATGTTAAATGAAGCCGGGCTGGGTGGCTCAGCCTGTAATCCCGCGCTTTTGGGAGGCTGTGATGAGTGGATTGCCTGAGCCCGTGGGTTCGAGACCCGCCTGGGCAGGCGAGACCTCCTCTCTACAATAAATCAAAAAATCAGCCAGGTGTGGTAGCGCGCGCCTGTAATTCTGGCTACTTGGAAGGCTGAGGCGGAAGGATCGCCAGAGCCCAGCAGGTCGAGGCTGCGGTGGCCGGGAGTGGCCACTGCCCTCCAGTCTGGGCAACAGAGTGAGACTCCAGTTCAAAAAAAAAAAAATGCTAGATGAATTTTTAAAATCCTCTTACCATCTATTCCCATGCGTCTGTATTGAGTTTTCATGTGCAAATTGACCTATCTCAACAAGTATCCAGGCTGGCTAGAGTTCTTTATTTTTCTAAATATTTTTAGTTTCAAATCACCGCAGAAGAGCACAGAGAACACTTAGTCACATTTCAAAGGCGAAAAACAAGATGGTTAACCTCCAGTGACTTTGTTGTCATCTCTCATTCTTTCTGAGCTTTCTTCAGTATGAGAGACTGTTGATCACTTCCACCATCCTGAACTCTCTCTCCTTTGAGTTTCCGCTGTGTTGGCTCACTCTGATGCCTGCTTCTCCTCATCTTCGCCCCCACACCCAATTCTCTTGCCACTTTGCTGTCGTCATAGCTGATTTTGGTTCTCAGCCCTCTTCTCTGTTGTGCCTCACTTGGGAGAGTGTGACTTTGGCTCTCATTTGAATGGCTCCCGAAGGGGGTTGCTGTCTCCTGCTCTGATATCATTCAGCCCTCTCTCTTCTGTGTGTCTATAGGTAAAACATGACACAGAAATACTGCAGTGTTCCCAATTATCAAATATTCAACAACTTAGCTAATTAGTATTTTTTTTTGTTATTTTATTTTTCACTTTATTTTAAAGATGTGGGGTACAATTCAGGATTAGGTAGATCATCATACAGATAAACTTTGGGCTTCCCTTTGGTCTCTACTTTGTCTGGTTTGAAATTGGGTGCTCTTGTTGATGTTATGTGCTCCCCCTTTCCTCACCTGGCAGCATCCCACTACTGCCATCACTGCCAAACCCTTTCTTGTAGTGTTATGATAAGTGTTCAGGGTCCACTTATAAGTGAGAACATGTAATACTCAGTTTTTTGTTTCTGTGATAGATCACTGAGTATGTATGATAGACTCTATATCCATCCAAGTTGCTGTGAAGCCCATAATTTTGTCCTTCTTTATGGCAGCATAATATTCCATTGTGTATATGTGCCACATTTCTTTTTATCCAGTCCACTTTCAATGGACAGCATGGTTAGTTCCATATTTTTGCTATTGTGAATAGTGCTGTAATAAACGTGTGTTTCAGGTATCTTTTTTATAGAATGATTTGAGTTCCTCTGGGTATATTCACAGAAGGGGAATTGCTGGTTCATATAGAAGGCCAATTTTTAGATCTTTTAGGAACCTCCACTAATACAAAGGTTGTATTAGTTTACACTCCCACCAACAGTGTAGAAGAGTTCCCTTTTCCCTGCATACTCTGTAGCATCTGTTGTTTTTTGAGCTATTGATGATGGTCATCCTGACTGGAGTTAGGTGGTATCTCAGTGTGGTTTTAATTTGCATTTCTTTGATGATTAGTGAGGCTGAGCATTTTTTCCTGTATCTGTTGGCTGCTCATATG
>NW_007246230.1:201183-202518 GCF_000164805.1 Carlito syrichta | reverse complement strand
ATTTGTATACCTAACCCTGAATTGTACCCCACATCTTTAAAATAAAAAATTAAAAAAAAAAAAAGTAAAAGAAATTGAGGTTTTGCTTCTGGAATTTCTATCCTGTTACTTTGGTCTATATGCCTGTTCATGTACCACTTCCAGGAAGCGGTAAAGGAACAGGCATATAGACCCCTAATTTCCTTCTCTTGTCTGATTATTGTAGCCTTATAGCAAAGTTGATTATTATAGACTTATAGTAAAGTTTAAAGCCTGGAAGTGTGATGCCTCCCACTTTGTTTCTTTTGCTGAGGATTGTTTTGGCTATTTTATGTTTAGTATTTTATGTTTTCATATGAATTTCTGTATTGTTTCCAGGCCTGAGAAGAATGATGTTGGTAATTTAATGGGTATTGCGTTGACTCTGTAGATTGCCTTGGGTAGGATGGACATCTTAACAATGTTAATTCTTTCAATCCATGAGAGTGGAATATTTTTCCATTTATTTGTGTATTCTTTGATTTCTTTGAGAATTGTTTTGTAGTTTTCATTGTAGAAATCTTTCTCTTCTCTGGTTAGGGATGCTGAGGTATTTCATTTTTTTGGTGGCTGTTGTGAATGGAATTGTGATTTTTGTTTGGTTCTCTGCCTGTTTGTTGCTAATGTATAAGAATGTGACTGTCTGATTATACTCAGTGATCTATCAGAAACAAAGAACAGAGTACTATACGTTCTCACTCATAAGTGGACCTTGAACAATTATGATCATACTATGAGAAAGGGATTGGCAGTAGTGGGAAACTTCCAGGGGAAGGGGTTGGGATTGGCAATTGAGGGAGACTGCTAGTGGAGGCAGGGGCACAGCTCATCAACAAGGGTTGCTGCATAATCAGCATTTGTATACCTAACCCTGAATTGTACCCCACATCTTTAAAATTTAAAAAAAAGAATGTGACTGCCTTTTGGATGTTGATTTTGTACCCTAAGACTTTTCCAAAGTCCAAGGAGGTTTTTGACAGATTTTCTTGAGTTTTCAAGGTGTAGAATCATGTGGTCAACACAGAGGGGTAACTTAACTTACTCTTTTCCTATTTGGATACCCCTAATTTCCTTCTTTTGTCTGATTGCTCTAGCTAGGACTTCCAATACTATGTTGAACAGGAGGGGTGAGAATGGGCAGTCTTGTTTTGTTCTGGTTTTCAGGAAAAATTTCTGTCCATTTAGCAATATCTTGGCTGTGGGTTTATCATAGATGGCTCTTAGTATTTTGAGGTATGTTCCTTGTATGCCCAGGTGTTGAAGGGTTTTATCAGGAAGGAATGTTGGATTTTTTTTTTTTTTTTTTTTTTTTTTTTG
>NW_007246230.1:188181-200190 GCF_000164805.1 Carlito syrichta | reverse complement strand
CACCAACAGTGTAGAAGTGTTCCCTTTTCACCACATCCTCTCCAGCATCTGTTATTTTTTGAGTTATTTATAATAGCCATTCTGACTGGAGTTAGGTGGTATCTCAGTATAGTTTTGATTTGCATCTCCTTGATAATTAGTGAGGCTGAGCATTTCTTCATGTGTCTGTTGGCCACTCGGATGTCTTCCTTTGTGAAGTGTCTGTTCATATTTTTTGCCCATTTTATAATAGGGTTGTTTGTTTTTTTCTCTTCAGCACATTTGAGTTCCTTGTAGATCCAAGATGTTAGGCCTTTGTCAGACATGGAGTTGGCAAATACTTTTTACCAATCTGTGGGCTGTCTTCCTGCTCTCTTGATGGTTTCTTTGGCTTTGCAGAAGCCTGTCAGTTTAATGAGGTCCCACTTGTCTATCTTATCTCTTATGATTTGTGCGTTTCAGGTTTTGTTTAGGAATTGAATGCCAGTTCCAATTTCTATGAGGGTGTGTCCTGCATTTTCTAAGGTTCTTATGGTTTGAGGTTTTACATTTAGGTCTCTGATCCATTTAGAGGTAATTTTTGTGTATGGGGACAGATAGGGGTCTTGTTTGAGTCTTCTGCATGTGGTCAGCCAGTTTTCCCAGCACCATTTACTGAATAGGTTCTCCTCTTCCCAGTGGTAGGTGGTGGAGGCTTTGTTGAAGATGAGTTGGTTGAGAAATTGAGGTTTTGCTTCTGGATTCTCAATTCTATTCCATTGGTCTATATGCCTGTTCCTGTACCAATACCAAGCTGTTTTGATTATTGTAGCTTTATAGTAAAGTTTGAAGTCTGGTAATGTGATACCACCTGCTTTTTTTTTTTTTTTTTTTTGCTGAGGATTGTTCTGGCTATTCTTAGTTGTTTGTGTTTCCCTATAAATTCCTGTATTTTTTTTTTCTAGGCCTGAGAAGAATGTTGCTGGTAATTTGATGGGTATTGCATTAAATCTTTAGATTGCCTTAGGTAAGATGGACATCTTCACAATGTTGATTCTTCCAATCCATGAGCATGGGATATTTTCCCACTTGTTTGTGTCATCTTTGATTTCTTTGAGCAGTGTTTTGTAGTTTTCATTGTAAAGGTCTTTCACGTCCCTGGTTGGGAAGATGCCAATGTATTTCATTTTTTTTGTGGCTAGTGTGAATGGGATTGTGCTTTTTATTTGGGTTTCTCTTTGTTTATTATTGTTGTAAAGAAATGCGATTGTATTTTGCACATTTTATACCCTGACACTTTACCAAAGTCCTTTATCAGTGCAAGGAGGCTTTTGATGGATTCTCTTGGGTTTTCAAGGTATACAGTTATGTTGTCTGCAAAGAGAGATAACTTGACTTCCTCTTTTTCTATTTGGATACCCCTGATTGCCTTCTCTTTTCTGATTGCTCTAGCCAGGACTTCCAATATGATATTGAACAGGAGAGGAGAGAGTGGGCATCCTTGCCTTGTCCCAGTTTTCAGGGGAAATGATTCCAATTTTTGTCTGCTTAGGAGTATGCTAGTTGTGGGTTTCTTGTAGATGGCTTTTACTATTTTGAGGTATGTTCCATGTATGCCTAGATGTTCGAGGGTTTTTATCAAGAAGGGGTGCTGGATTTTATCAAAAGTTTTTTCTGCATCTAATGATATAATCATGTGGTTTTTGTTCTGGCATCTATTGATGTATTTAATTACATTTATTGTCTTGTGAATGTTGAACCAGTCTTGCATCCCAGGGATGAAGCCTACTTGGTCATGATGGATGATTTTTTAGAGATATTGTTGAATCCAGTTTGCTATGATCTTATTGAGAATTTTAGCATCTATGTTCATCAAAAATATTAGCCTGCAGTTCTCTTTCTTTGTTGGGTCTTTACCTGGCTTGGGTATCAATATGATGTTAGCTTCATAAAATGATTTGGGGAGAGTTCCATCTTCCTCAATTGCCTGGAATACTTTCAGTAGGATTGGTATCAGCTCCTCCTTAAATGTCTTATAGAATTCTGCTGGAAAGCCATCTGGTGTAGGGCTTTTTTTTTTTTTTTTTTTTGTAGGTAGTTTTCTTATTACATAGTCAATTTCCTTGATTGTTATTGGTCTATTTAGGGTCTCATTTTCTTCTTGTTTCAACCTAGGCAGGTTGTGTGATGTCAGAAAGTCCTCCATTTCCTTAAGGTTTTCAAGTTTGTTTCCATACAAGTGTACATAGTAGTCTCTAATGATCTTTTGTATTTCTTCAGGGTCAGATGTGACTTCATCTTTTGTGTTTCTGATTGTGTTTACTTGGGTTTTTTCTCTCTTTTTCTTGGTCATTCTAGTTAGGGGACCATCACTCTTGTTTATCCTTTCAAAGAACCAGCTTTTTGTTTCATTGATTTTTTTTGTATTAACTTTTTGTCTTCTATGTCCCGGATTTGGTCTTTTATTTTGGTGATCTGGATTCTTCTGCTGAAGTTAGGATTTTGGTGGTCCTACTTTTCCAGCTTCCTTAGGTGACTTGTTAGGCTGTCAATTTGGGACCCTTCCATTTTCTTCATGTGCGTTTGTAGAGATATGAGTTCCCCTCTTACTACAGCTTTCATGGCATCCCAGAGATTTTGGTAAGATGTTTCTTCATTTTCATTTGTTTCCAGGTATCTTTTGGTCTCTGTTTTTATTTCATCATTGATCCAGGAGTTGTTTAGCATCATGCCGCTTAGTGTCTATGTCTTTGTGGGTTTTGGGGGAATCTTCTTGGTGTTGATGTTTATTTTTATTTCACTGTGGTCTGAGAAGGTGCATGATAAAATTTCGATATTTTAAAACTTGCTTATGCTTGATTTATGGGCAAGTATGTGGCTGATCTTAGAGTACGTTCCATGAGGTGATGAGTAGAATGTATATTCTGTGGTTGTTGGATGAAGTGTTCTGTAGGTATCAATTAAATCAATTTGGTCAAGAGTCACATTGAGGTTTCGGATCTCATTGTTGATTTTTTGTCCTGATGATCTGCCTAGGGTTGTGAGTAGGGTATTGAAATCCCCAGCTATGATAGTGTTGGAGTCAATATCTTTTTTTAGTTTACCTAGAAGCTGCTTTATGAAAGTTGGTGCTTCTGTATTGGGTGTATATATGTTTAGGATGGATATTTCTTGTTGATGGATTGAACCTTTTATCATTTTGTAGTGGCCTTCTGTATCTTTAAATTTTTGATAGCTTAAAGGGTATTTTGTCTGAGATTAAGATCACGACTCCTTCTTTCTTTTGTGTTCCATTCAACTGAAAATTTGTTTCCCATTCTCTTACTTTGAGTCTGTAAGTGTCCTTTCTAGTGAGGTGAGTCTCTTGAAGGCAATAGATTGTTGTCTGGTGATATTTTATCCATTTTGCCATTCTATGTCTTTTCAGTGGCGCATTTAGTCCGTTCACATTCAAGCTAATTATTGAAATGTGAGAGTTGATCCCTATCATAATGTTCTTACAGAGTTGTTGTTCTTTCTGTTTGTGTGTTGTCTTTCTTTTGGTTCTGGAGTTGGTTCATGTGTGTTTTCAATCTTTTGCCTGTACTCTTGTGAAGAAGTTGTTGTTCTTTTTCCTTTTCTTCCGTGTTCAATACTTTCTTAAGTGTTTCTTAAGAAAGTGTTTCTTAAGCGATCTCAGTAGATCTTGCTTGCAGGGGCTTCACAGTCTGAAGTCATGGTTTGCCTCAGACATGGGCGGTGCAATGGCCACAGTGGCAGTGGCAGCGGTGGCAGCAGCATCTGTGGCTGTAGTGGCTGTCCAGACCACCATCATGTTTGAGTGGTGGTGACGGCTGAGCTCTGTGTGAAGAGCAGGCTGCCAACGATGGGAACTGCAGCCCCCCAGGAGAGAGTTAGAGTCTTTATGTGTTCTCTTTTGTGGAGGGTCTCACAGACCAGGGATGTTGGATTTTATTGAAAACTTTTTCTGCATCTAATGATATAATCATGTGGTTCTTGTTTTTGCATATGTTGATGAATTTAATTACAGCTATGGTCTTGAGGATGTTGAACCAGCCCTGCATCCTGGTGATGAAGCCTACTTTGTCATGGTGGATGATTTTTGAGATGTGTTGTTAGATCTGATTTTCTAAGATCTTTCTTGTTGAGAATTTTTGCATCTATGTTTATCAGGGATATTGGCTTGTAGTTCTCTTTTTTTGTTGGCTCTTTACTCAGATTGGGTATCAATGTAATTTTAGTTTCACAAAATGATTTGGGGAGAATTCCATCTTTCTCAATTGCCTGAAATACTTTCAATAGGATTGGTACCAGCTCCCCCTTGTATGTTTGGTAGAATTCCACTGAAAAACGCCTGGTTGAGGACTTTTTCTTTTGTAGGTAGTTTTCTTATAACAGAGTCAATTTTCTGAGTTGTCACTGGTCTATATAGGGTCTCAACTTCTTCTTGTTTCAACCTTCAGTGGTTGTATGATGTCAGAATGTCTTTCATCTCATTTAGGTTATCAAGTTTGTTTCCATACAGGTGTGCATAGTAATCTCTGATAATCCTTTGTATTTTGGGGGGGTCAGTTCTGACTTGATCTTTTGCATTTCTGATTGTGTTTATTTGTGTTTTTTCTTTTTCTTGGTCAGTCTGGTTAGAGGTTCATCAAACTTGTTCATCCTTTCGAAGAACTGACTTTTTCTTTCATTGATTTTTTTCTATAATATTTTTTCTTCTCTGTGCCATATTTGGAGTTTTACTTTGGTGATCTGGATTTTTCTGCTGAAGTTAGGGTTTTGGTGATCTTACTGTTCCAGCTTCCTTAGGTGATATGTTAGGCTGTTTACTTTTAGGCTGAGATCTTTCCATTTTCTTCATGTGTATTTGTAGAGATATGAATTTCCCTCTTAGTATTGTTTTCATGGTATCCCGGAGGTTTTGGTAAGATATTTCTTCATTTTAATTTGTTTTCAGAAATCTTTTAATTTCTGATTTGATTTCTGTGTTGACCAGGGATTGTTCAGCATCATGCTGTTTAGTGTTTATGTCTTTGTAGATTTGGGGGGCATTTCATTGGTGTTGATATTTATTTTTATTCCACTGTGGTCTGAGAAGGTGCACAGCAGTATTTTGACTTATGAAATTTGTTTATGCTTGATTTATGGCCGAGGATATAGTCAATCTTGGACTACATTTCATGTAGTAATGAGTAGACTATATATTCCATGGTTGGATAGTGTTCTGTAGGTATCTAGTAAGTCCGTTTGGTTAACCATCTAAGTTGAGGTTCCAGATCTCCTTGTTTTTCTGCCTTGATGATCTATCTAGGTTTGTTAGTAGGTTATTTAAGTCCACAGCTACGATAGTGTTTAGAGTCAATATCTTTTTTTAGTTTACTTAGTAGTTTCTTTATAAAATCTGGTGCTCCTGTGTTAGGTGCATATATGTTTAGGATGAATATTTCTTGCTGATGGAGTGAGGATTTTATCATTATGTAGTGCCCCCTATATCTTTTTAAATTTTTGATAGTTTAAAGGTTGTTTTGTCTGATTGTGATTCCTGCCTTTGTGTTCCGTTCACCTGAAAATTTGTTTTTCATCCTCTGACTTTGAGTCTGCGAGAGTCCTGTGCATTAGGATGTGTTTTCTGGAGGCATCAAAGTGTTGGGTCATGTTTTTAATCCAGTTTTCCATTTTTTTTGTCTTTTCAGTGGTGCATTTAGCCCATTTACCTTCAGACTGATTATTGAGATGTGAGTTAATCTCTGTCATGGGGCTTTTACAAAGTCCTTTGTTGTTGTTGTTTGTTTACTTGTTTGTTGGTTTTCTTTTGTTTTTTGGGTTGATATGTGTGTATGTTTTCAATTTTGCTGTCACAATGCATGTTGTGTTGATTCTCTGTTTTCCTGCATTCTTGGGAAGCTTGTGGTCATTCTCTTCTTCTTTCTTCTGTGTTTAATACCTTCTTAAGCATCTTTTTTAGAGCTGATCTGAGGCAGCAAGAACTCTTAGTGATTGAATGTCTGAGAAGTATTTTAATTCTCCATCACTGATGAAGCATTGTAGGAAATTCTTGGTTCAAATTATTTATCCTTGAGAACTTGGAAGATTGGACTCTAGTCTCTTCTGGCCTGTAGTGTTTATGTAGATAAGTCTGATGCTATTCTAATTGGTCTTCCCCAGTAGATAGTCTGACCTTTCTCTCTTGCTGCCTTTAGAATTTTTTCTTTTATATCTACTTTGTGTAAGCAAATTACTGTGTCTAGAAGTTGGTCTTCTCATTTGCTGTCTTGGAGGGGTTCTCTGAATCTTGTGTGTTTGGATGGTCACATCTCTGATGAGATGAGGGAAATTTTCTTGGATAACTTCATGTAATGTTTGTTCCAGGGTGATCTCTATCTGCCTTTCTGCCTCAGGAATGCTGATCAGGTATAAGTTCAGCCTCTTAATATAACTGCACATATCTTGGAGGCTTTGTTCCATCTTTTTAAGATTCTATGTATTTGACAGTTTGGGTTAGTTCTATATTTTCGATCTTCAAGCTCTGAGATTTTTCTGCTTTGTTAATTCTGCTTTCCATGTTTGTCAGTTTGTTATTTATTTTACTTACTGTATTCTGTATTGCCATCATCTTAGATATCAACTCTTTCATTCTTTCTTCTTGACTTTCTTTGTTTCTGTTTATCCTTTTCATCATGCCTTGATAGCTGGATTTGTGGACTGAGACCAGTTGTTCTGGGGGTTCTTCATTGTTTGAATTCTGAATTCTGTATTCTCAGGCACCATCTTTCCAATGATCTGGGGGGTTTCTGTGTTCTTTCATTGATTCTTCATTTGTGATAGCTTTTCCCCTCTTCCCCCATCTTTAATTCTGCTGCTCAGTGATGGGGAGATAGCTTTCACCTTTGTTTGCTCAATCCCCTGTTCTTCCTTATGTAGATCCTTTGGATTTGTTCACTTTTGAAGCTGGATTGGGGGGTTGTGTTGTCTTTTTGCAGTTTTGAGTTTTGATTAAGGTGGAATGGGGAGAGCTATGGCTCAGAAATTATCTCAGATCACAGTATCTGTTGACTTGTGTGTGGGCCCCCTGGAACCTACTTCCTGCCACCTTGCAATTTGTCCATGCAATGGGAGTGTATGCATGCCTCCTGAAACCAAAATGAGGTAAGAAAAAGGAAAAGAATGGAAAAAGGAAGAAGAGAGATGAAAGGGAGATGAAGTGAAAGAAGGAGAAGAAGGAAAACATGCAGACACAAAACGAACACATAAATAAGCAAACAACAAAAAAACCAAAGATACGCTCTTCTTCAAATATACCCATATGACCAAAAAAAAAAAAAAAAGACTGAGGAAGAAGGGACAAATCAAGTCAGAAGACACTCATAGAAAGATATGTGTGGAGAGAGCTGGGGTGTGTGGGGGGAGAAGTTGATCTCCCTCTTGTGGCTGTTTCTGGGACTTCAAGTTCCTTTCTTTCTTTTTTTCTTCTGGTGTGTCCCCAGTACCCCTGCTTTTGGTGATGATAGGGCGTGGGCTTTGGTCTATAGCCTGTCCCCTCTGCTGTCAGCCTGCAGGCCAATTAGGTTGCTCTTTCTGTGGGTCAGATGCCCCACAGACTTCTGGGAGAAGAGGGATGACTCAGATCAGAACTCACTCCAACTTGGTTGCTGCTACACACTTCTGTGCTTGATCCAGTGTGGGGGCTGGGGTGGGTCTGTCTCTCTGGTATTGTGCATCCTCCCTGGGCAAATGATGGCTGATACCAGAGCAGTGTGGAGATTGCCCCTCAGTCTCAGGATGCAAGCTTCCCAGAATCAGGTGAGCTAGAGAAGGTCCCTGCCTGGTTCTGAGACAGAGAAAATGGCACCAGTCCATGCTTTACCTTCCAGTAGGGCTCAGCTCTAGATCTCTTCTCTGTGTATTTTCCACAGTCACTGCTGTCAGTGGTCCCTACTATCAGTGCCTGCTCCATTGCCACAGGTGGTGGTGCAGGCCAGGTGCCAGGTCCTGAGAGGCTACTGATCTCTTCTGTCTCCTCCTGGGAGATGCCCAGAGAATAGCAGAGTTGTGCATGCCAGAGAATAATGGATGTTGCAGCAGTGATAAGTTGCAGCCATTTCTGTAGGGGGACCTGGTGCTTGATTGCATGTCTCCCCTCGTTCAGACATCCACTCACTTACTTGCACACATACAGGCATGTGCATTCATCCTTACGTTCACTTACTCCGGTAGAGACTCACGTATCCTGACTGGTTTTGTCACCATCTTGCACTGTCTCCATATTTTCTTTTTTCAACAGTGACTGAATATTTTATGCCTTCCAGGTCCTGTGCCACACATCGAAAAGAAAACAGAGATGACAAAGGAAGTAATTGATCTAAAGGAACTTAACTTCCAGTGATTCATACAAATAATGAAGCAAATTCCATAATAGAATTGTGCAAAATAGATGTGTTTTGGAAACACAGAAAAAGAAGTTGGGATCATCAAATGGAGGGCACTGAAGGCTAAGCAAATAGTGTGAGCAGAGGCAATAATGTGTGTAGTCTGCTGGAGGGCTGCAGATGTGATTTAGTAGGCTGAGAAATGAATAAAAATTAAGAGCTCAATAATTGGAAAAATGGTGTAAAATAAAAATCAGCAAGCAACAAATTTTAGAATTGTTACTTTGATTATGAAACAATATATATACTATAGTTTTTAGCAGACAAGATACATAATATAAGAAAAAACAGAATATGATTCATTTGAATCAGAAAGTCCTGTTAGTTTGTGAAGCAGAAGGGAGGTTGTCATATTTCACAGATGGAAATCATTATTGATTTTTGACCTAGAAATATGGGTTCAAATGTTTTTATCAAAATTTTTATTATGTAATGAGGACAACAGGATAAATAGGATATATGACTAATAGATCACTAGAAAAGAATAAAAAACTAATAAATGTAAATGCAGCCAAAAATAGGATAATAAAGAGTGAAAGCAGCAAAAAATATAAAAATAATATAATCAAATGATAGCAATCATATCAGGTGTATCATGTAGAGTAATTGATATGAATGCTCCAAAAGTCCCTATTATGACAAAGATTCCCAGGCAGAGCCCTAAACAAAAAATTCAAATATTGCTAATTACATACAATGAGTACATCTAAACCCAAGTGACTAGAAAGTTCAACCTAAGGGGTGAGTTTAGTCACTCTATAAAAGTGTGTATAATATGTGAAGAGAGAAGATACACTTTCCTTAAGAAGTAAAAATTGACAAGTGCTTAAGAGAAATATTGACAGCTATACAAATATGCTGAATCCTCAGACAGATTATACAAAAGGAGTATGCTCTTTGAAAAGAGAGGAAAAAAAAATCCCAGAGAAAATCAAAAGCTTTGAAAGAATTTCTTATAAATAAGAAGTCTTGTACTTTTAAAAAAAAACATAGAGCTATGAAGTAACACTAACATATGAAAGATGATACAATTAAATGCGTTGCTGTTAGGATGCAGCAAAATTGGAGGTATCTGTTTATGCGTAATTCTGACATTCCAAAAGAATTTTGAAGCAAGGTGGACACAGTATTCATGTAGTTTAAACCAAAACTGAATTGCCTTGTTACATTGAAAATGTTAATAGGTTTTATTTGTATTCTGAACGAATTCTTTATTGTCTTTGACTCTTCTATTAAAACGTTAAGTATCTAAAATTTTGTATAAAATCATGTAATAACTGGAAAACAAATGATAAACCAGAAAAAATAAACTTTATGCTGACAATGAGTTGACATCTTCTTATTTTATTTAAGTTATGGGTCACAAGTCAGGATTGCATACATAAGTGGCTTGGGTACAGGTGGAGTCTTGGGCCTCCTATTGGGCCTCTCTTCACCTGGACTAGGATCAGGCACCCTCACTGATGTTGTGTGCTCAACCCCTCCCCGGCTGTGTCCTGCTATTGCCAATCTATTATTTGTTGTGTTATGATAGGTGTTTGGAGTCCACTTATGAGTGAAAACGTGGTACTGAGTTCTTTGTTTCTCTGATAGATCATTGAGTATGATAGACTCCAAATCCATCCAAGGTGCTTTGAAGTTCATAATTTTATCCTTCTTTATGGCTGCATAATATTCCATTGTGTACATGTGTCACATTTTTTGTCTAATCTAGTCCATGTTTTTGCTATTGTGAATAGTGCTACAATAAACATGTGTGTGCAGGTATTTTTTTTTTTTTTTGTAGAATACTTTGAATTCCTCAAGGTATATTTCCAGAAGGGGGATTGTTGGGTTGTATGGAAGATTAATTTCTAGTTCTTTTAGAAATTGCCACATGGTTTTCTGCAGAGAGTTTTCACTCCCACCAACAGTGTAGAAGTGTTCCCATTTCTCCACACGCTCATCAGCATTTTATTGGAGTTAGGTGGTACCTCAGTGTGGTTTTAATTTGCATTTCTTTGATTAGTGAGGCTGAGCATTTTTTCATGTGTCTGTAGGCTGCTTGTACACCTTCTTTTAAAAAGTGCTATGTCTTTTGCCCATTTTTTGAATGGTGCTGTTTGTTTTTTCCTCTCAGTACATCTGAGTTCCTTATAGATCCTGGATGTTAGACCTTTGTCAGATATGCAGTTGGCAAATTGTTGGGAGCCAGCCTTGGAGGCCCACCTGATTGACAGGGTCCTGGTAGGCCGAAGACCCCGGGCCGCAGGGTGAGCCTGGGAAGCTGAGGCCCTTCTGTCTTCCACCTTTGCTGTTTGGTACCATCAAAGAATTCTGTGCAGTCGTGGAAGAAGAAAATGGCATGTTTATGTGAAGTACTCACAGCTAACCTGGAAATGTCGTGGTTCATTTTTCCATTTCCCACTATGCCATTTGGCCTTTTCTAATATATGCAAGGGTTAAACTCTAAAACACATAAAAAATGCTTTCTTTCACTTGGTTATAAGTTACTAGATATTGCTTGAGTAAAAAATGATATAAATATATTCACTCATTTGATTTAGAATTATGCAGTTTAGTGTTTAGACATAAGTTTTTTTAGAAACACAAGTTTAGAGTAAGTTCATTATAAATTCATTATAAGTTCTAACACTTATCTAGGAGTTATATAGGTGATTAATAACACTGTTTTCACTGACTTAGGATAAAGATTAATTGTTAAGGTTTTTACTTAATTCAATAGTTAAAACTCTAAGTTAACGTTTATAGAGTGGGTTTTCACTAAACTCATAATATACTAATCAGACACTTTTATGATAAATTAACTAAAGACAAAAAGCAACCTTGGGGGCCTGGAAAACATTACTAAAAGCTTCTTTTGAGTTCTCTTTAGAAATAAACACTGCAGGATAAGAGAAAAGTAACGAAGACACCTGGACAAGAAAGGCAATTACAAAGCTCTGAAGGTCATAAAAGCCCCAGAAGGAAAACTACTGCTACATGAAGAACTTTGCACTTGGAAACTTTCTGGAGACAGTTCAAGGACTGTAATTCGGAACTTTGGACTAAAACTATCATTTTTGGCTTTATGAAGAAGACTCATTGTCTAAATGTTTATAAGGTTCTTGGCTTGTTTGTCGCTTCTAGACCGCTAGATGGTGGTAACTTTTAAAACATATGTACATGAAGAAATTTTCTTTGTTTTGCCCCTTTACGAATGGTATAAAAGCTCTGTGTTAACTAACATTAAATTGTCATCTGTTCAGGAAGCAGGTGTCTGAGTATGATGTTTTCATCTTTCACCTATTCGTCTCTCCTTCAGAAAACCTCACAACCCTTGTGGGGCTGGACCCCCACAGCAAATATTGTTTCTCATTTTGTGGGTTGTCTCCCCCTTCTCTTGATGGTTTCTTTTGCTTTGCAGAAGTTTTCCAGTTTGAAGAGGTTCCACTTATCTATCTTATCACTTACGGCATGGGCATTTGGGGTTTTGATCAGAAATTGGTTGCCAGTTCCAATTTCCTTAAGGGTGTCTCCTGTGTTTTTAAGATTCTCATAGATTGAGGTTTTATGTTTAGGTCTTTGATCCATTTGGAGTTGATTTTTGTGTATGGTGATAGGTAGGGGTCCTGTTTCAATC
>NW_007246230.1:185433-188161 GCF_000164805.1 Carlito syrichta | reverse complement strand
TTCAATCTTCTGCATGTGATCAGCCAGTTTTTCCAGCACCATTTACTGAATAGGTTTTCCTCTCCCCAGTGGTTGTTGTTGGAGGTTTTTTCAAAGATGAGTTGGTTGAGAAACTGAGGCTTTGCTTCTGGAATATCTATCCTGTTCCATTGGTCTATATGCCTGTTCTTGTACCAATACCAGGCTGTTTTGATTATTGTAATCTTATAATAAAATTTAAAGTCTGGGAATGTGATATCTCCTGCTTTGTTTCTTTTTCTGAGGATTGTTATGACTATTCTTTGTTGTTTTTGTTTTCATATGAATTTCTGTATTGTTGTTTCCAGGTCTGGGAAGAATGACGATGGGTATTGCATTGAATCTGTAGATTGCCCTGGGTAGGATGGACATCTTAACAATGCTGATTCTTCCAATCCATGAGCATGGAATATTTTTCCATTTGTTTATGTATTCTTTGAGCATTGTTTTGTAGTTTTCATTGTAAAACTCTTTCACTTCTTTGGTTAGGAAGATGCCAAGGTATTTCAGGTTTTTTGTTTTGTTTTGTTTTGTTGGGTTTTTTGGTGGCTATTGTGAACGGGGTTGTGCTTTTTATTTGGTTCTCTGCCTGTTTTTGTTCATATATAAAAATGTGACTATCTTTGCACATTAATTTTATACTCTGAGACTTTGCCAAAGTCCTTTATCAGTGCAAGAAGGCTTTTGGCAGATTCCCTTGGATTTTCCAGGATAGAGTTACATTGTCTGAAAAGAGGGATGGCTTAATTTCTTTTTTTCCTTTTTGGATACCCCTGATAACTTTCTGTTGTCCGATTGCTCTAGCTAGGACTTCAAACACTATGTTGAACAGGAGGGGTGAGTGTGTACAACCTTGTCTTGTTCTGGTTTTCTGCAGAAATGCTTCCAATTTCTGACCATTTAGTAATATGTTGGCTGTGGGTTTATCATAGATGAATCTTACTATTTTGAGGTATATTCTCTCTATATTTAGGTGCTAAAGGGTTTTTATCAAGAATGGATGCTGGATTTGGTTGAAAGCTTTTTCTGCATCTAATGATATAATCATGTGGCTCTTGTTTATACATATTTTATGTATTTAATTATATTTAGGGTCTTGTGGATATTAAACCAGCCCTATATCCCAGGGATGATGCCTACTTGGTCATAGTCATTAATTTTTTAGATATAGTTTTGGATCCAATTTGCTAGGATCTTGTTGAGAATGTTTGCATTTATGTTTGTCAGGGATATTAACCTGTAGTTCTCTTTCTTTGTTGGGTCTTTGCCCGGTTTGGGCATTATTAAAATATTAGTTTCACACAATAATTTGGGAAGAGTTCTGTCTTTCTCAATTGCCTAGAATACTTTCAATAGGATTGGTGTGAACTCCTCCTTGTATGCTTTTTAGAATTCCACTTGTCAGCCATTTGGTTCAGTGCTTTTTTTTTTTTTTTTTTGGTAGGTAGTTTTCTTATGATGAAGTCAACTTTCTGGGTTTTTATTGGTTTATTTAGAGTCTCTATTTCTTCATGTTTCAACCTTGGGAGGTTGTGTGATGTCAGAAAGTCCTCCATTTTGTTGAAGTTTTCAAATTTGTTTCCATACAGGTGTGCATAGTAATCTCTAATAATCTTTTTTATTTCTTTGGGGTTGGTGGTGACTTGATTTTTTGCATTTCTGATTATGTTTATTTGGGCTCTTTCTCTCATTTTCTTGGTCAGTCTAGCTAGAGATCCATCAATCTTGTCTATCTTTTCAAAGAACAAGCCTTTTGTATCACTGATTTTTTCCTGGGGTATTTTTGTCTTCTATGTCCCGTATTTAGGCGTTTACTTTGGTGATCTGGATTCTTCTGCTGATGTTAAGGTTTTGGTGGTCTTGACTTTCTAGCTCCCTTAGGTGATTTATGAGGCTGTTGACTTGTGATCTTTCTATTTTGTTGATGTGTGTTCATAGAGATATAAATTCTCCTCTTAGTACTGATTTCATTATATGCTAGAGGTTTTGATATGTCTTTTTTAAAATTTGCTTCCAAGAATCTTTTAATTTCTGTGTTTCCCAGGAGTTTTTCAGCATCTTGTTATTTAGTGTCTATGTCTTTGTGTGTTTTGGGGGAATTTTGATGGTGGCAATATTTGTTTTTATTCTATGTGGTCTGAGAAGGTGCATTTTGATCTTATGGAATTATTTATGTCTTGATTTATGGCTGTGGATGTGGTCATTATTGGAGTATATTTCATGTAGTTATGAATAGAATAAATATCCCCTGGTTTTTGGGTGGAGTGTTCTGTAGGTATGTATTAACTCAAGTGTAAAGTTAATGTTCCAGATCTCCTTATTGATATTTTGCCTCAATGATCTATCTAGTGTTGTTAGTGGAATATATTCAAGTCCTCAGATAAGATAGTATTTAAGTCAATATTCTTTTTTAGCTTACTTAGTGGTTGCTTTATAAATCCAGGTGATCCTGTGTTCGGTGCACATATATTTAGAATGTGTATTTCTTGTTGATGGACTGAACCTTTTATATTATGTAATGTCCTTGTGTATCTTTTTTTGTTTGTTTTTGAGCTGGAGTCTCATTCTGTCACCCAGACTGGAGTGCAGTGGCCGTTCCCAGCCACCGCAGCCTCGACTTCCTGGGCTCCAGCGATCCTTCTGCCTCAGCCTTCCAAGTAGCTAGAACTACAGGTGCGTGCTACCACACCTGGCTAATTTTTTTTTTTTT